>NC_041402.2:101088258-101207473 GCF_900747795.2 Erpetoichthys calabaricus | reverse complement strand
AGACAAATTTTTCTGCAGCTCATTCTAAACAGCTGTATACAAAAAACTAAAATAAGAATTTACATTTATCTTTATTATTTCAGTGGAAATTGTGTTTACTTTATGGTCTGATATTTCAATCCAAACTACAAACATTTCCATGACCGGTGAATAGAAACCTCCGGCAGAACTTCAACCTCATTCTGAGGGAGGCGAAGGACATTGAGTCTGAATGGGCCATGTTCCAAGCCTCCATTGTCGAAGCAGCAGAATGGAGCTGTGGCCGCAAGGTTTTCGGTGCCTCTCGTGGTGGCAATCCACGAACCTGGTGGTGGACACCTAAGGTTTGAGAGGCCGTCAAGCTGAAGAAAGAGTCCTATCGGGTCTGGTTGACCAGTGGGACTCCAGAGGCAGCTGAGGGGTACTGGCAGGCCAAGCGTGTGGTGGCATTGGCTGTTGCAGAGGCAAAAACTCAGGCATGGGAGGATTTTGGGGAAGCCATGGAAAACGACTTTTGGTCGGCACCAAGAAGGTTCTGGCAAACCGTCAGGTGCCTCAGGAGGGGAAAGCGGTGCTCCACCAACACTGTGTACAGTGGAAATTGGGCCCTACTGACTTCAACTTTAGACATTATTGACCGGTGGAAGGAATACTTCGAGGATCTTCTCAATCCCACCAGCATGTCTTCCTTAGAGGAAGCAGAGCTGGAGGACTCTGGGAGGGGCCCGTCCATAACAGGAGCTGAGGTCGCCGAGGTAGTTAAAAAGCTCCGAGGTGGCAGGGCCCCTGGGGTGGACGAGGTTCACCCTGGGTTCCTCAAGGCTCTAGATGTTGTGGGGCTGTTCTGGTTGACATGTCTCTGCAACATCGCATGGACATCGGAGGCAGTGCCTCTGAATTGGCAAACTGGGGTGGTGGTTCCCCTTTTTAAGAAGGGTGACCGGAGGATGTGCTCCAACTATAGGGGGATCACAGTCCTCAGCCTCCCTGGTAAGGTCTATTCAGGGGTGCTGGAGAAGAGAGTTTGGTCGATGGTCGAATCTCGGATTCAAGAGGAACAATGTGGATTCCTTCCCGGCCATGGAACACTGGACCAGCTCTACACCCTGGCCAGGATCCTGGAGGGGGCATGGGAGTTTGCCCAACCAGTCCACATGTGTTTCTGTGGATTTGGAGAAGGCATTCGACCATGTCCCTTGAAGCATCCTGTGGGGTGTGCTCCAAGAGTACGGGGTACAAGGCTCGTTGTTACGAGCCATCCAGTCCCTGTACAGGAGGAGCAGAAGCCTGGTCTGCATTGTCGGTAATAAGTCGAACTCGTTTCCTGTTGAGGTTGGACTCTGCCAGGGCTGCCCTTTGCCACCGATTCTGTTCATAAGTTATATGGCAAGAATTTCTAGGTGCAGCCAAGGAGCGGAGGGGTCTTGTTCGGTGACCTCAGAATCTCGTCTCTGCTACTTGCGGATGACGTGGTTCTGTTGGCTTCATTGGACAGTGACCTCCAGAGCTCACTGGAGCGGTTCGCAGCCGAGTGCGAAGCAGCGGGGATGAGAGTCAGCACCTCTAAATCCGAGGCCATGGTTCTCAGCTGGAAAAGGATGGAATGCTCCCTCTGGGTTGGGAACACAGTACTGCCTCAAGCTGAGGAGTTCAAGTATCTCGGGGACTTGTTCACGAGTGAGGAAAGAATGGAGCAGTAGGTTGACAGACGGAATTGGTGCAGCATCCGCAGTAATGCAGGCTCTGCAACGGTCCATCGTTGTGAAGAGAGAGCTGAGCCAAAAGGCGAGGCTGTCGATTTACCAGTCAATCTATGTTCCTACCCTTACCTATGGCCACGAGCTTTGGGTAGTGACCGAAAGAGCAAGATAGCGGATACAAGCGGCCGAAATGAGTTTTCTCCACAGGGTGGCTGGACTTTCCCTTAGAGATAGGGTGAGGAGTTCAGTTATCCAGGAGAGATTCGGAGTAGAGTTGCTGCTCCTCCGCATTGAGAGGAGTCAGTTGAGGTGATTTGGGCATCTGGTTATTCCGGGCATGCCCCACTGGGAGAAGGCCACAGGGCAGAACCAGGACACGCTGGAGGGATTATATCTCCCAGCTGGCCTTGGAACACCTTGGGGGTCCTCCCAGAGGAGCTGGAGGAGGTGGCCGGGGAGAGGGAGGTCTGGGCTTCCCTGCTTAGGCTGCTGCCCCCGCGACCTGACTTTGGATAAGAGGTGGATGATGGATGGATGTATGGTGAAAAGAAGACAATAGTGTTTACCTGCTGTGGTTGAGCTTCTGTTCCCCGGCTTGCTAATCTGCTCAGAATGTTTCTCTCCGACATCTGCAACCTCACAGCAACAGGGGGAATTCTTGCAATAGTTACTGGTAACTGTGTAACATCAGCTGAGTAATTATGAGTAATTCATATCACTGAGTAATTCTTCTAATTGCTTCAGAACTTAAAAAACAAACAAAAAAAAACATGCAGAGGTTACCCCCTTTTTTGTGGCAAAAACATTCCAGAATCATCTTTTCTTTATGAAGAACAGGATTTGCAGGTTTATTTCCAGCTATCGATTCCTTGGATAAGTGCTGGTGACTTTCAGCAAGGCACTCTACCTCAGCAAAGTGAGTATTCAGTGCCATAGAAGGGTGTGAGGGGTCCTCTGACATGTTCAAGTAAGCAGTAAGACGCAGTTGCTTTTCAACCACCAGTTCTTGCCCCAAGAGCTTTAAAAATAAAAATATCTACATTAAACAGTTTAAGGAACTCTGTTTTAATAATTTTATGTAAAGTACTAATCCTACAGTAAGCCAAAAACAGGTCATACCACATGTTAGTGAAGTTTAAAACATGCATCAGTTTATATGTCATTTCAGCCTGTTTACTTTTGCTGAACTGTTAGCCTAAAATTAAACCAACAGTTGTTTAATTCATAGAGGAGTAGCCTTTCAAACTTTACAGGATTCTATAAGTTACCTGTGGGTGAATTGACTGGCCATGCGCATCCACATGCAGTTGTGTGCGGTTCAGTCAATTTACTTGATAGTCACAGGAGACTACTTTAACAATGTACTTGTTGCTATTTTCCCAAAGTTGCATTCAGATATCCAGCTTCCCCAACAAGTCAAAAATTCTCTGCTCTCTCTGGCTTCTCAGAATTGAAGTGCCAGTCCTGGCACTTTCTTGCATGAGGCTGTAAAGGTCATTGTACAAAGATTTCATTTTTTGCGAGATAGTAGTCTGCAACCATCCATTCATGAAGGTTGCAGTAGGCATTCTGGGCTTCCCAGGTGAGGAAGGAGGCAAGGCATTCCTGCTACATCCAATGATGTCAGATTATGGTCCTTTCAAAAGTCAACAAAAAAACTTCTATTTTATTGTGTGTTCATTGTGGCATTAATACCCTGAAAGGCCCATGTGCTTTATTGGCGTAGAGTACAATTTTGGCATTGCATAGTGCTTTGGCAAAGTTTGTCTGCTGCACCGCAGCTTGCATTTGGAGCTTTGTTAATAACTTTGTCTTTTTTATATTATATTATTATTTATGTAATTATAAGAGATTGATTTACTAATAACTGATTTAATATAAATTTCTTTTAAACACTTAAGTAAGATTTCAGAGAACTGGGCAAAAACTCAAAAATCCCTTCTAATACCATTAACTCCTTAAAAAAGACTGAAAGAAATGAAAAAGGATGAATAGCTAATCCCATGCAAAGCTGCATGCAGCTAATGTTCAGAATAAGTAAATGTTTTTTTTTTTTTTTTTAACTTTTATCTATGAAAACACAAATGTTTGGTTTACAGAGAAAAAATGATTAGTAAAATACTAAAAAAATTGGTCTGGAATTTATTATCTTGTCTTCATTATTATTTTACAGTTTACTCTATTAATAATGTGTATGGACTTGTAATTTTTAGAACAATGGGATTAAAAATATATTTTGTAGTATGATATGATAAAAATGCAAACTGAAAATGAACCATCTTAAGAATTCATGGCTACTACCTAAGCTTTCCACCTGATGTCAGTAATGTTACACTGATTTTACATAACCAATGTGACGTAAAAAAGGATAAGGAACTCTGGAACTAAAACAACCCTGCACACTTTATACGGCTATAACAGTGTGCATGCTTACAATATTTTATACATGCAGCTAATCCTGGAAAACATTAAAAGCTACTATACATCAAGACATTTAAAACTGTTCTTTTAAATATTAAAACATATGCAGAAGCATTCTTCTTATGGCAAAGTGTATTACTGATATAAACTTTTTCTGCCATGTCTTGAGTATAATGGCTAGAGACATAATCTGTCCATTCCAATAACAATGACAGTTTTTGTTTTTAAATGCATATTGTTGATATAATTGCATGGCATAAAAATAATAGAGCTAATCACATGCATATAAGGTCACAATATACAGAACATGTGAAAAATCTCACTGGCAACAGAGAAAGGCACATTTTATTTTGGATGAAAACAAAAAAAAAAAATAGGTAACATTTTAGTTTAGCTGCGGTGGGCTGGCACCCTGCCCGGGATTGGTTCCTGCCTTGTGCCCTGTGATGGCTGGGATTGGCTCCAGCAGACCCCCATGACCCTGTGTTCGGATTCAGCTGGTTGGAAAATGGATGGATGGATGGATTTTAGTTTAGGTACTGCAAAAATATATCTATTATTAATTTACTCTTATGTAACAATATCTTAACAGAGGCTTCTTTTGGTCTTCATAACACTTTTTTTATTGATTTGAACTAGAAACAGATAACATTCCATATAGTCAAAACAAATTTAACAGATCAATGCAAAATTCAACCCCCACCCAAAAGAAAGAGAGAGGAACCAGTAATTGAAGCTACTCTATAAAAGGAGCAAGAAAAGAAGGGTATCATTTTCCCCCAAAATGGAAGCTTATTCTAAAATGTTATTGATTAGATCCTGCCATATTTTAAAAACAGTTTTGAACAGATACTCTTAAGTGAGATGATGGTAGTTTGTATTAACCGGGGCACAGAAGTACTGCAAGATTTTATTTCTATTGCAGACCAGGCTTGTTGATATTCATCAATTTGTGTCGATGTCCAGGGCTTTATTTCAATTGAAAAATGGGTAGTGCCATGCCCTCTTCTGCTTTTTTTGTTGTAGAGTTGCCCTTTGGATGCGTGGATGTTTTGAACTCCAAAATAAATTAAGTTATGATTGAGTCTAATTTTTTAAAAAAAAAAATGATTTATTAATGTATATGGGGATGTTTTGAAATAGGAAGAGCAGCTTGGGAAGGATGGTCATCTTAACAGTGTTGATTCTCCCTGCTAAAGTAAGATGGAGGGTAGACCATTTATTCACGTATTGTTTAATTTTTTCTATGCAGACTGCAAAATTTTGTTGAAAAGGAGCTTTATATTTACTTGTAATATTTACCCTTAGATATTTAAACTGATCTGCAAAGATAAATGGGAAGGTTTCTAGTCAGATATTACATGCTAGAGAATTCATTGGAAAAAGATATCTTCTGAAAATCTTGATGCACTATATCTGCATATAGTGATATTTTCTGTTCAAGTCCTGAAAATCCCCTTTATCTCTGATGCGTTTCAAAAGTATACAGCCAACGGTTCAAAGGCAATTGCAGAGAGCAAAGGTGATAAGTGGCATCCCTGTTGAGTACCACGTTCTAGTTTGAAATTATCTGAAAAAATGTTGTTTATAGGAACTGAGCCTTCTGGACTAGTATAAAGTAGTTTGATTCATGCATATATGTTTGGGCTGAACCTAAATTTATGCAATGTGGTGAATACATAGTCCCATTCTACCATATCAAATGCTTTTTGTGCATCTAAAGATAATAAGATCTCTGGGGTGTTGGATATATTCATAACACTTATAAAACATCAATAGAGATTTCCTGTTTTGGTAACACTTTAGTTTAGGAACTGCAAAAATGAATCTATCACTCGTTTACTATTAAGTAACAAATTTTAACATACACTGTTACAAAGTGTTACGAAGACCAAAAGAAGCCTTTGTTAAGTTCTTGAAACATACTGTAAAAGGAAATGAGTAATAGATGCATTTTGCAGTACCTACACTAGGATGTTTTTGTTTATTTGCTGGCTTTGGTATAAGATTGGTTTGTTCATTTTAAGATTTTCCTTTATAGGTTTATCTTTCCTTCCCTTTGTTGGCTATTTTTGCCTTTGCTTTATTTGTTCTCTTTGTGGAATCCTGAATAAATCCTTCAATATTAAATGATCTTTGCCTTTTTTCGTGGGCCTGTGATTTTACAATTTTCCCTCTTTCCCCGTGATGTGTTTTTTAAAAAAAATTTAAATCTTTGCCCCATTTTGAGCCTATGTATGCCATAAGCCTGCAACTTGAGTTTTGGGGCTGCTCTCCAAGTGAGGTGAGGTCTCTACAGGTGAGGCCAGCTCTTTTGGACCAGACTTAGGTAGCAGTGAAAGTCTAGCTTTTTTCTGAGGATTGCACCATGTTTTGACATTTTGATTGTTTTTATTTTGTTGGTTGCAGAGTATAAAGATAACCATCATCCATTAGAGCTGTGGCATCCGGACGGGACTCACTCCCGGCCGGGATGCCCAGGAAGACAGGAGGAGGGCTCATTCCTCCTCCAGACCTCGAGGGGGCGACCGCCCTGGGGACCGCGGGTACAGAGCTGGGAAGCTCAACCCTGTAGGGGCCCATGGTCAGCGCTAGGGGGACCCCAATACCTGGAGGACCCTGGACCGCAGCACTTCCGCCACACCAAGAAGTGCTGGGAGGAAGAGGAACAGGGACACCCGGAGTGCTTCCGGGGAGACAGCCGGCACTTCTGCCACACTGGGGCGTGACGGTGGGAAATTGCCGGGAGCACACCTGGTGCACATCTGGGTGCTTATTTAAAGGGGCTGCCTCCCTTCAGAGAGGGACTTGAGTCGGGTGGAAGAAGGACAAGGTTCTGGAGGAGAGAAGGAGGCAGTCTGAAGAGATAGAGACAGAGAGAGAAGGCATTGTGATAAGGCCTGGACTGTGGGGTATTGGGGCTTGTGTGAGTAACGTATTGCAATGGAGACACTAAATAAACGTGTGTGGGGTAATTTGAATGTGTCTGCCTGTCTGTGTCCGGGTCATATTCCACAGAGCTTACAAAATATCTATGAAATATTATTGTTGAAATGCAAAGTTCAGGAGAGAGGTATAAAATAATTTTAAAGGCCTTATGTATGGACATTAACATTGTGAAGACCCACTCTAAAAAATTAAACAGAAAACAATACAAAACTACCAGGGTTGGACATGGAGGGAAAAATATTATTCAAGCCTGCATTTTGCAGAAGCACACACTGAGTTTCCCAAATGTAGGTGGGAAAATATCATACGGTCATATCACATCAATTTACAGTTTTTTTTTTCTTTGATACAATTCTGACACATTTTGTTAAAAATAACCTTTTAATAAAGGACACATTTCTTGTGCAATACTTTAAGCACACATCTTATGTGACCTTAATTTTACATACTGCTCCTTAATCTGATTAATTTTGAGTTTAATGATATAGCTTTTCAAGTTCAGGGTTCGTGAATATAGGTTATAGTGCATGCTTTATGGCATCTTTTACCAGTATGTGGAAAGTATATCAACTAAAACAGAACAATACCATATGTAGTAATGGATATTCTTGTTCTCATTCACAAAAGACAACCTTTATACACAATAGAATAAAACTAGCACAACTCACAATGTTCACAAACCTCCAGTATGACATTATCAGCCTTCGTCATTTTGTACACAACACTAGCTGTGCTACCCATCTAAATGGGCTGAAATCTAACTATTCAACATTGATATCAGTGTAATGTTTACAATGCACCATCTATTGGAATGTTTTTTTGTAATGCATGTGGTAATAAAGCACTTTATACCTGTCATTCCAACAGATGGTGCATCACAAGCATTTCTACCAATAAAATGCACTACTAAAAATGTTTGTAAGGCACCATCTGTTGGAATGACAAATATAATGCATATGTCTCTGTTATATGCCATTTGGTACAGGATTCATAAAAGCAGTCTTAAATGTGATGCATTATTTTACAACAAATGTTTGTGATGTGCCATCTGGTGGAATGACAAAGACATCGCAACCAGAGAGACACATAGACGTGTCCTTTTATTAAGGTAGGTGTAAAAAACAATTAAGTATGTTGTACATAAAATAGGGAGTTTACTGTTAAACTAGATGAGTATTTTGAAATGTTTACTGTATCATTCTGGTGAGAAGATTGTCAGGGACAATGACCACATTAATTGACCATGCCACAATATGAGTTTTATAATTTAGGAAGGGTATTCATTTTAATGTCATTAATGCTTCCCAGAAGAATAGATCCAAACAATTTACTATTTATTAACATCTTCAAAAAAAGATTGTATTTAAAAACAAGTAATGTTTTTTCATTGTTTCCCTTTTACATTTAGTCACATCTGACACAGGCACATTAAAAATGTATAACAAAAACAGCAAAAAAGCTATAGCTTAACAGAATCTGAAATAAAAACAGACATTTTGCACACATCTGACCCAGGCACATCCTGAAGTGCATTAAAGCAAAAAAGTGCACAGTACTAGCAATAACATTTGTTTCCCTTTTGAAATATGAGATCCTTCCCCAATTTAAATGGGTGGTTATGACAGGCAATGGATTTTTTTTTTTCATAGAACTTAAACTATTTCATTCACAAGGTTTTACTCACTCATATGACAGAGGTAGAGAAAAGCCAAGCAAAATGACACCTTTTATTGGCTAACTAAAAAGATTACAATATGCAAGCTTTCGAGGCAACTCAGGCCCCTTCTTCAGGCAATATTACATCTTGCCTGAAGAAGGGGCCTGAGTTGCCTCGAAAGCTTGCATATTGTAATCTTTTTAGTTAGCCAATAAAAGGTGTCATTTTGCTTGGCTTTTCTCTACATTCATAATGGCTAACACGGTACAACACCCTAGTACTACAGATATGACAGAGGTTAAATTTGAGTTCCCAGAAAAGCCTTTCCTGTTGTTTCCCCTCTCCCCAGAAAAAAAAACTATCTGAGTAAATGTTTAATAACAATGCACCAGGGGCCTCATGCATAACAACGTGTATAGAATTCGCACTATAACATGACGTAAGCACAAATGCGGAAATGTGCTTACGCACAAAAAAATGCAGATGCATATATCTGTGTGAACACCAGCTTCCAAGTTCTTCCGCTACATAAATCCCTGTCAGAGTGAAAATTAATGCACGTGCACGCACCGCACCTGCTTTCCCGCCCCAACTCCTCCCAGAATTACGCCTCTTTGAATATGAAAATCAATATAAATAGCCCTTAAGCTCAGCCTTCTGTGAAAAGACAATGGCAAAAGTACGAGGGAAAATAGAAGAATTTCAGCAAATACCAAGTGGAGGCAAGGAAAAACGTACTATTTGTTGGTTTAAACAGTGGTATAAACAACAAAAGGAAGTTGATCGAGTGACATAGCATATTGGAGAAACTTGAAAGCTCAAGTTCACAAAGTCGCACAGTGCCCGAAATAAAAAAGAAGTTGTCACATATCAAAGTTGCCGTGAAAAGGCGAGTCGTAGCCCACCATCTGAGTGTCATATGAAAGCTTATTAGGGTACAGAGAAAAAAAAAGGCACACAGTGGGGAAAAAAGCATGAAATGTCAACTTTAATCTCGAAATTTCCACTAGAACATAGAACATAGAACATCATAAACTTCATCTTAAAATCGTTTAATTTACTAGTTTCTCAAATCCCATCGTAACTAAAGTAGCACATTAAATGATTTGTTTTGTATTTGATCTTCTATGTGCTCTACATGCGTGAATCACTACATGCTTCCGGGTTTTCTCTTCCTCCGACAGGACACAGAATCCATTACATTCGTAACATTACAGCTCTCTGAATAATTTAAATACTGAGAAGTATATGTGATATTTTCATGATGATAGGAGTTAAAGCATGTTATTAAACATGGGAACATGGTGGCACAGTGATTGTTCATGTCTCACGCAAGATGCTTGCTGCGCCATGCGCGACCTTCAATGAAATACTTTATTGCAGTAGTACTGTCTCTTTCAAACGTACAAACCCCCAATTCCTGTCCTTCCTTTTCTTTCTCCAAATACCCAATCGCCACACAATCAGCTCTGTAATAGACGTTAAGCCATCTGTAAGCTTAGAACACCACTTCTTCAAAACTTTTAAGGAATATTGAAATATCTTCATAGTACATGTTTAATTATTCTATCCATCTATCCTTCCAGTGTCGCGCCAGCCACAGCAAGAATACAGCGCGAGGTAGGAACAATCCGTAAACGAAGCTCCAGCTCCTCGCTAGCGCTGAAGCTTAGTGAGTAAAAGTTAAAGTTTTATCTGTATAATATAATAAACATATTTTGCTGCATTTCATCTTAAAAATGATATCGTCATCATATGTACAGTAATCCCTCCTCCATCGCGGGGGTTGCGTTCCAGAGCCACCCGCGAAATAAGAAAATCCGCGAAGTAGAAACCATATGTTTATATGGTTATTTTTAAATTGTCATGCTTGGGTCACAGATTTGCACAGAAACACAGGAGGTTGTAGAGAGACAGGAACGTTATTCAAACACTGCAAACAAACATTTGTCTCTTTTTCAAAAGTTTAAACTGTGCTCCATGACAAGACAGAGATGACAGTTCAGTCTCACAATTAAAAGAATGCAAACATATCTTCCTCTTCAAAGGAGCAAACAAATCAATAGGGCTGTTTGGCTTTTAAGTATGCGAAGCACCGCGGCACAAAGCTGTTGAAGGCGGCAGCTCACACCCCCTCCGTCAGGAGCAGAGAGAGAGAGAGAGAGAGAGAGAGAGATAGAGAGAGATAGAGAGAGACAGATAAAAAAATCAATACGTGCCCTTCGTGCTTTTAAGTATGCGAAGCACCGTTCAGCATGTCGTTTCAGGAAGCAGCTGCACAAAAGATAGCAACGTGAAGATAATCTTTCAGCATTTTTAGACGAGCGTCCGTATCGTCTAGGTGTGCGAACAGCCCCCCTGCTCAATCCCCCTACGTCAGGATCAGAGAAAGTCAGCGCAAGAGACAGAGAAAAGTAAGCTGGGTAGCTTCTCAGCCATCTGCCAATAGCGTCCCTTGTATGAAATCAACTGGGCAAACCAACTGAGGAAGCATGTACCAGAAATTAAAAGACCCATTGTCCTCAGAAACCCGCGAAGCAGCGAAAAATCCGCGATATATATTTAAATATGCTTACATATAAAATCTGCGATGGAGTGAAGCCGTGAAAGGCGAAGCGCGATATAGCGAGGGATTACTGTAAATATGCGCTTTATAAAGTGGCTCAGGTTGTACAATATTATAACTGTATCGCAAGTTTACAGTGAGATAATTGTACTTATAAGTACTGTACAAACAGTTCTACAAGGAGCACTTGATGGACTGATTGAGTGCGTTTATAGTTCTTGGGATGAAACGGTTTCTGAACCACGAGGTCAGTACAGGAAAGGCTCTGAAGCGTTTGTCGGATGAGAGCAGTTCAAATAGTGAATGGCTGAGGCAGCGTGTGCTTATGCTGTATACTGATAATTCTCTTTCTGATCAGCTGCTATAGAGCTGTGATTCACACTCAGATACAGTGATATAAATACTCAGAGTGGTGCAGTGAGAGTAATATGGAAAAAGATGATCCAATGTGGCAACCCCAAACGGGAGCAGCTGAAAGAAGAAGAAGAAGGTGTAGTGAGAATAACAACGCTAAAGCAATTATGGTATTTGGAATAGTTTGACCATTCTATGGACCATTATATTGTTACAGGTTAATTACAATCAGATGCATTAAACTAATAAACAATATGCAATAAACAAGCAGAGAGCAGATACAAAACCATTTTTGTTGAGATTGATTCTAATAATTGTCTAATTTTTATTGTACACTCAAACCTAACTAATTTAAAGCTAAATTTTCAGTAATATTATTTCTTTCTCAATAGTATTTAATATTTTAAAATAAAATGCAATAAAAGTTTTAGACAATACAACAATAGGCCTAAGAGTCCTGAGTTTGAACCTTGACCAGCACCTTGAGTGGCATTTTCATATTCTCCACATCTCTGCTTGGCTATTGTTCTCTAGATATTCCAGTTTTCCTTTCAAAACTTAAAACTAAGCATGTTAGGTTAATTGCTGACTGTAAACATCTAGATTGTAATTCTGCTACAAAATTTATAGTTACTTTGATAGTACTAGAGTGTTGTACCGTGTTAGCCATTATCTTGCCTGAAGAAGGGGAACTGAGTTGCCTCGAAAGCTTGCATATTGTAATCTTTTTAGTTAGCCAATAAAAGGTGTCATTTTGCTTGGCTTTTCTCTAGTTACTTTGAGTAAGTCGAGTGTAATTGTGGAAAACCATTTAGATCAGTAAACATCACATTATAATGTGACCTTGAGAGATGCTCTGGACACAGTGGCTCCTCTTAAAACAAAAGTGATCAAAGCACATAGAAACTCTCCCTGGTTTAATGAAAACACTTGAGCTCTTAAATTAGAATGTCGAAAACTGGAGTGCAGATGGAGAACAACAAAGCTACATGTCTTTCAAATTGCATGGACAGAGAGTGTTAATAAATATAAAAAAGCCCTCTTTAAAGCTCACTCAGAATACTATTCTACAACAATAGATAGCAATAATAAAAATCCTCGGGTACTGTTTAGAGCAGTGGCTAAATTAACAAATGGAAATTTAGATCAACAGTGCAAAATACCAACAGATATTAGCAGTACAGACTTTATGAACTTCTTCAATGAGAAAATTAAAAATATAAGATCCCAGATCTCAGCATCACAGTATAAACCACATACTAGCTTAGCAGACCCTGCCTCACATTGCATTGAGCACTTTAGTAATTTTAATCCTGTAACTGAGCAGGAAGTCTTAACTTTAATTTCTAAAATGAAGCTGACTACTTGTTCCCTTGATCCAGTGCCAACAAAACTAGTAAAACGTGCAATGGATGTTCTTGCAGCGAATATTTTAAACATTATCAATAGGTCATTATTGCATGGCACAGTACCTGATACACTAAAGGGAGTGGATGAATGAGAACTACTTGTCTTTAAATACAAGTAAAACAGATGTTAATTGTTGGAGGGAATGACACCGATCACAACAATATTTTGTCATCATTTAAATCGGAATCCCCATTAATTTTACTGAATCAATCTAGGAGTTATCTTTGACTCTAGCATGTCATTTAAAGTGCATATTACAAAGTTGTCCAAAACATGTTCCTTCCATCTTAAAAATGTTAGGAAATTAAGGTGCTTTCTAAATGAGCAGGATTCTGAGAAATTAATTCATGCATTTATTTCTAGTAGGATTGACTACTGCAATGAGGTGTTCACTGGATGTTCAAACTGTTCTTTATACAGCCACCAGTTAATCCAAAATCTGGCTGCAAGAATTATTACAAGAACAAGAAAATAGGAACACATAACTCCAGTTCTTAAATCCTTACACTGGCTCCCGGTTAAGTTTAGGACAGATTTCAAAATCCTCCTTTTAACATATAAAGCATTAAATGGCCAAGGTCCGGCTTAAATGGCCAAGGTCCGGATTACTTGTCTGAACTTATCATTTGTCCTCACAGGTGGCGCAGTGGTAGTGCTGCTGTTTTACAGTAAGGAGACTGTGGAAGATTGTGGGTTCGCTTCCTGGTTCCTCCCTGTGTGAATAATGCTTTGAGTACTGAGAAAAGCGCTATATAAATGTAATGAATTATTATTATTATCATGACTTACAAACCAGAGTGCACATTAAGATCTCAAGATGCCGGTCTGCTTATGATTCCAAGGATTAATAAAATAACAGTGGGAGGTCGAGCTTTTAGTTACAGGGCCCCTAAACTGTGGAATGGTCTGCCTGCTACTATAAGAGATGCCCCTTTGGTCTCAGCTTTTAAATCCTGGCTGAAGACTCACTACTTCAGTTTAGCATATCCTGACTAGAGCTGCTGATTTAGTCATTAGCACTAAAACATAAGTAACATGATAGTTATAATTGGATACTAACCCTCACCTATTCTGTTTCTCTTCTTGGTACTCAAATGTGGCACTTGGTGCCACGGCCCACCTGCCAAGTTGTTTTGCCTACCTAAGGTAAAGTCATCCCTGATGGAGGAATCGTGGGGTATAGGGGTTCTTTCATCGGATTGGCAGGCCCAACGCTGTTTCAGCCGTGGAATGGCCAAATGGGGGAGGGAGCTTGATGGATGAGTTCTCCAGGACACTAAACAAATCCAAATCTTATTATGTGATATCATCTACTTTTAAATTCTGCTCCGAACTTCTAAAATTTTTATTTCTATACTGTATTGAGGATTTTTTCTGTTCTGTGTATTATATTGTATTGACCCCCTTCTTTTGACACCCACTGTACGCCCCAACCTATCTGGAAAGGGGTCTCTCTTTGAACTGCCTTTCCCAAGGTTTCTTCCATTTTTGTCCCTACAAGGTTTTTTTGGGGGGAATTTTTCCTTGTCTTCTTAGAGAGTCAAGGCTAGGTGGCTGTCAGGCAGGGCCTGTTAAAGCCCATTGCAGCACTTCTTGTGTGATTTTGGGCTATACAAAAATAAATTGTATTGTATTCATGTGAAGCCTGGAAGCCAGAAGGATTGATTTATATCATTTATTTTGGGTAGAATGCCCAGTGAGGGCTAGGCAGTCTGTTGGCCTTGGAACCCCTGCAGATTTTGTTTTTTTCTCCAGCCCATCTGGAGTTTTTTTTTTTATGTTTGTTTGTTTTTTCTGTTCTCCAGGACATCTGACCTTAATTTATTCTTTGTTACTTAGTATTGCCTAATCTTGTTTTTGTTTCATATAAACTGTTCTTTCTTCATCTTGTAAAGCTGTAAAGCTCTTTGAACTGCACCATTTGTATGAAAATGTGCTATATAAATAAATGTTGTTGTTGTTGCAACTGCTCTTTTGCATCTTCAAGAGACAGAGATAAAATCCTGGCCAAGTCACTCAGTGTGTGTCTTTTGGCTATTGTGATTTGGGCCAGACTTAAACAGTGCTCATGTGTTCGTCATTGTGCCCTGAAATGGACTGCCCTCCCATTTCAAGATAGGTCTTTCCTTGCCCTTGATGTAAGCATCACTTCTTAATCCATAAAACCAGAATACTCAGGCACAAAACTGAATGGGTGAGGAGTAAATTAAGAAGAAGTATATATTAATTTACAAATATATGCTTCAATATATATTTTGCAAGAGCAAGTGTGGAGCATTAGCAATAAAACAAAATCATGGATGCAATGCTACACTCTAAAACAAAGTATACATGGTGTACACCTGGATTTGAATTTATTTTCACTTTAACGTAGCTTTTTTATTAACCATTTCATATAAACATGTTCATTTATTGACTTGTTCCTCTCAGTGTGAAGCAGTGTTACAGAGCGCCAGCTGGCACAAACAAACAAACGCGTAATCCAAAGTATACAAAGATTAACCCAGTTACTATAAATAGAATCAGAACAATATCAAATATGCTGGAAAATCAACCAAAAATGTATAAATAAGTGTAAGAACATAATTGCAAAGACCTGACAGTCACCACTGATGATAATACTCTACACCATTTAGGAAAAGGGGAAAAATAACTAAAATAAAAATACAGTAATACAATCCAGTGTTGTCACATAGCAATACCATTAAAACAAAGATAACATATCCAGTAATAAAAAAATCATATAATGAAAAGTGCCATTGCCAGTGATTAATTAACAAAAAAGAGAACAATACAGAAATGAAAAAATAAAATACTTTTAAATTTTACAATAACTTAATATGCATTTATAAAATAATATATAGAGAATTAAATTATACTGTATGCCACAATAATAGTAAAGAAAGAAGAATGGAAAAACACATACAAGTTCCACCGGACACACGTTTAACTGGGACACTGCGAAAGTAAAATTCATGGCCAGTACTAAGAGTGCCAGATAGCTGACTGAATCTTGGCTGTCTAATGAAAACGCCATTGACAGACACTTGGACTTGAACCCAGCATATGCAGCCTTAACAAGAAGAACATCCAAATAATAAAAAATACTTTATGATCAATTGCTTCTGAACCCCACCTTATTAATCTGGAAAGTTTAGGGATGAAAACCTAATTTAAGATAACGTGACTCATTTTCTTCCTTTGTGGATCTCTAGCTACAAATATGCAAACTGTATCACATACCTTTGCTTTCCATATATATGAGAGAGAGAGTGTGAGCAAGCTCAGTGGTCCAATCAGTCCTTACTTAATAAACTTCATGCAGACAATATTCTGCTTTTAATCATCCCATATGAATCTTAGACTTTTTGGAAAGTAACAGGGCTGAAGTTTAAGTCTAAAACTTAAGGACTGATTTGCAATGGTGCTGACTACTTATTAGATTTTATACCTGAATCAAGATGTAATTCTGCATAATATTACAGATAATTAAATATTTTATATGCACATTTTATAATAGTATAATACCTGGCCTTGTCAAATTAAAGCATATGTAATTTTAAAAACTCAGATTGAGTTTTTTATATTCTAATATATATATATATATATATATATATATATATATATATATATATATATATATATATATATATACTGTGCCATTAAAATATTTTAATATAACATAAATAATATGAAGCAATATAAAGCAAAGCTGAGCATGCCCCCTTTCAGACAGAACTGCCTCATTCTACATTCAATCATTGCCATCACATCACTGACACAAAGTAACCAGTTTATTGTAAATACTCCTTCTGCCCTAATCCCTAATAATCTTCTAAATAGATTTTATTTTAGTAAATATCTATACAGGCAACTTGTGGGCCCTGAAATTCACAAGTTAAGCCCTACTGCTCATTTAATTTTTATACACAAGTATGGTTTGATAAATAAAAGCACTGTATGTTCAGTACTATATTTTATTTACTTGTACAAAGTTATATTGCATGCCTGCATTCTTGTTTGCTTGCTTTGCATGTAATATCTTGTTCTTTCTGTAAAAACTCTTCTGATAGTCCACATTTCTTTGTTTGGGACAAAAACATTTCAACTGAATGATATCATTACTTTTAGTATGTTACAATAATATTTAAAATTATTGTAACATGTAAAAACACTTTATGAAAACACAGAAAATTAGTAAACTACATGAAAAGGTCAACAGTTTCTCTAAAAAGACTCAGATGCATTCAAACATAATTTAGTACCTTTTTATTTTGCATTATTTTAATCATAAATGACATGATTTAAAAAAAATTGGAAATGGACAGTTTGTTGTTATTGATAATCTTCTTCTTCTTTCAGCTATTCCCGTTAGGGGTTGCCACAGCGGATCATCCTTGTTGTCCGCATATTGGCTTGGCAAAATTTTACACCAGATGCCCTTCCTGACTTAATATTTATTGTAATTTAGGCACAATGGTGGTTTCCTCCCACAGTCCAAAGATATGCAGGTTAGCTGGGTTGCCATTGCTAAATTGGCACTTGTGTGTGTGTGTGTGTCCACCCAATGATGGACTGGCACCCTGTCCAAGTGTTTTTCCTGGTCTGTACCCAATGAGTGCTGGGATGGATGAGCTCCCACGATACTGCCTTCAATAAGCGGGTTGTGAAGATGGCAGAACTAATCTCAGTGTTTGATAACTTTTGCAAAATAATGTTACATGGGAAAATATTGAAGGAAAAACCATTACAGTACCTCATAACAAGCAGTCAAATCATTACCACTTTCTAGACATTTGGAAAATTTTTGATAACATTTTTAATTTGCTATCACTCAGAAAGTTTAGTATAAATTTTTTAAAAGAATATTTATAATAAAATTAAATTATGTTGCACTATATTAAATGAATAGTAGTTTTGATAATATATCTCATATGTAGGTCACTTTTCATAACTAGTTCTTAATGTCATTGTTTGATATTTTCAGTAAAATAATTATGATAGTATATATTATATTTTTCACATAGTTTTTAGTTGAAAAACACATTAAATTTTAAAAGTTGAACATTTGAGTCTAAAGTGGATTTATTGTGGTTTGCTGGTTTTTTTAATCTATTCAGATGGTTTACAAATACTGCATAAAGTCATTGTAAATATTTGTATATATTTTTAACTTTATTCAGATAAGGTATGAGTTGCATTGGATTTTTTTCTGTAGATACTGCATGTTTGTCTCACTTGCATACTACTTTTAATTTTTGAATGACTTTATTGTTTTTTGAATGTGAAGAGCTGTCGAGTTTGTCTTTAGACTTGATTAACTATGGTAGGCTCATCATGAAATCTGAAGATCTGTCTGCACTTGTTCAGTGCTTGTTGGTGTTGTGACATAAACACCTATATTGTTAAAAATGAATGCTGCTACATGTTTACTATGTTCAGAGACAGGCTTCATTTTTTTTTCTTTTTGTGGTAGTTCATGGATTTTAAAAACTAACTTAAAAAAAAACTATTCACTGATTTAAAATCTGTCAAACACAAAATGTAGGTATTTACATGAAATAGTATGTCACCACTATCAATATTTCTTCAACATGTTCATCAAAGAGGGATCATGTATGACAGAACAATGTTGGAGGTGTCAGGGATCCAACATCATCTTCATCCATCCATTATCCATCATTCAACCCGCTATATCCTAACTACAGGGTCACGGGGGTCATCTTTCTGCAACTAAATAGTTTTAGTTTATCTGGAAAAGGCAATGCAAGGGGTCCCTCAAGGCTTGCCCCAAGTTTATTCTCCTTCTTGCCAAGTTACCATAGTGTTATTTTAAAACATAGTTTTAAAATCCAAAGTGATGACATAAAAGTGGATTTGAACATTTATTGCCCTGGTGTAGAAATTACAAGACTGTGTTAACTCCAAGTGGCATTTTTTGAAAAGTCAGTTTTTAAAAAGAATTTTCTTAAAATAATTAGTGTCTAAGAAAAGCATTAAACTTTTCTGCTGCTCTCAATGCTTTTTTGTTTATTCTCAAACATTATCTATGACTTCAAAACTCATTTATATCCATATAAAACATAATTGTGATAAGTCAATATAGCATATGTTAAATTTGATGTTTTACTTTATCTGAAAATGTGCATTGCAAATTAAATACAGTGGAACCTCGGTTCACGACCATAATTCGTTCCACTACTCTGGTCGTAAACCGAGTTGGTCGTGAACCGAAGCAATTTCTCCCATAGGATTGTATGTAAATACAATTAATCCGTTCCAGACCGTAGAAACTGTATGTAAATATATACATTTTTTCAGTTTTTAAGCACAAATATAGTTAATTATACCATAGAATGCACAGCGTAATGGTAAACTAAATGTAAAAACATTGAATAACACTGAGAAAACCTTTAACAACAGAGAAAACTAACACTGCAATAGTTCGCGCTATAGTGCTAGGAACCGCTCTCGCTAAAAACACTTTTTTTAATGAGTTTTAAGCACAGGGGAAAAAAGGAACATTTGAAAAATCCGTAATTTAATAAACCACCAAGAAAAGTAACACTGCAACAATGCAGGCTACGAACCGATCACCGGAAACATAACTGAAAACAAAAACAAGCCTTCTGTAACTTATGCGTCCCTCAATCGCTCTGTGTGTGTGTGCGTGCGTCTCTCTTTTGCGAGCCTGGAGCGCTCCTGTGTGTGTGCGCGCGTCTCTCTCCTACCCCCCCCCCCAAGCCTGTGTGTGTGTGTGTGTGTGTGCGTGCGTCTCTCTTTTGCGAGCCTGGAGCACCTGTGTGTGTCTCTCTAGCGCGCCTCTCTCTCCCCCGCCTGTGTGTGCGTGCGTCTCTCTTTTGCGAGCCTGGAGCGCCTGTGTGTATTGTCACGCTTGGGTCACAGATTTGCACAGAGACACAGGAGGTTGTAGAAAAAAAGGAACTTTATTCAAAGCACTGCAAACAAACATTTGTCTCTTTTCAACAGTTTAAACGTGCTCCATGACAAGTCAGAGATGACAGCTCCGCCAGGAGCACAGATTGTCTGAGAGAGAAAGAAGGAGAAGCAAGCAACCAATTTAACAAACTGAAAGAAGCCCGTGCAGGCTTTTTAAGAAGGCGGAGCACCGCACGAGAGGCATATTACGCGACAGAGCCGGCAAGAAGGGAAAGGAGGAATGTGAAGGTAGTCTGTCCATGTTTCTTAGGGGTATCTGTATTCTCTGGGGGTGCGATCAGCTTTGCAGCTCACAGTGTGTCTGTCTAGAGCGCTCCTGTGTGTGTGCGCACACGCCTCTCTCGCGCGTGTTCCTGTGTGTGTGTGTGTGTGTGTGTGTGTACAGCCCTCTGTCTCTTGCGCTGCCTCTCTGTGTGTGTGTGTGCGTGTGCGCGCGCTCTCTCTCTCGCTCGCTGCACAGGAAATGCACAGGGAGAGAATGAACATCAACAAACCGAAAGGGAACCTGGCTTGTTCGTATACCGAGTGTTTGGTCGTGAACCGAGGCAAAAGTTTGGCGAACTTTTTGGTCTTAAACCGAGTTGTACGTGTGCCGAGACGTTCGTGAACCGAGGTTCCACTGTACTTAATTTTAATCAATATATTACTTAACTATCAATAATAGTTTTATATTGAATGAATTAAAAGGTATGATTTTTGTAAATCTAATAAAATTAACATTCTTTCCAAAAGTTAAAATATTGATTTCCAAAGAAATGACAAATAACTGATAAAAGCTAGTGAAGCACAGTATTCCTTTCAGATGTCTGTAGATGAGATTAATTGTGTATGTACCTTGTGATAAACTTTCATTTTGACTGATGTGCCATGCTAAACTGAGAGCTAGTTTGACTTATTAAAACATAACTGCATGAAAGAGTATTTAAATGATGTTCTATAAATACTGTCAATGCCATGGAGATAAGCAGCAAGTGTGATACAGTAACTCATGTAATAGTATAATTATAAGAATAGATTCCATCAAGATGAAACAAATAATAAACAGAATTAAAATATTTCATAAATATTTCAGATAGACCAAAACTATAAGAAGAGGGTAAACCCATTTATTCTATGGAGTAAAGTGACCCACTGAGTTCAGTGGGATAAGAGAATGGATATAACCAGCAAAAGGAGTGGCTGATTAGTATGAATTCTATTTATAAACCTTACAGATCTATGCATTGAAAAGAGGAAACCACCTACAAAACCAATACAGTCTGATCAGCTTCTCACCTTCCTTCATATATGTCAAAGAAGATTTAATACAAATGCTGAAATTCAATATATCAGATATAATAATCACATATAAAAAAATGAGGAACTAAGTCTAAATGAACTTTATCAAATGTTATAACTATTTACAATGTCTATTTTCCAACACATGTTTTGGTCTATTGATATTCATGGATTATAAATAATGGCACTCAAGATGAAACAAATTGAATTGTAGCATATAGCATCAACTGTTTTCCATAGAAAAATACAAGCTATCAAACTATAAAAAAATAGGCTAGTCACAATATTAACATAATTACTATCAACAAATTCAAAAAGTAAAATTCTAACAAATTGAAATTATTATTTAAATTGGTTATGATTTGGATATAAATTTGTACATACAAGTGGAAATTAAATAATTGTATTAATTGCAAAATTCTGAACAGGTTTACAGCTCGTTACACAAACCTGTTAGCATTAATTGGTGAAGACTTTGCAGCCAATTCTTTCTGCTGTTTTTACTGCTTTTTTGTCATTTGACTCATCATTGTTGAAAAGTTCACCCATCCTCTTCTGTCAGACTTCATGCAGGAGAGAAAAAAGATGAGAAAGGGAAAGAAAAAAATAAGGTATCTGTATTCAGTCTGGTAAACTGCAAAAGTACACTTCAAAGGGCAAAACCACATAGCTGTTTTATATTGAGCGGTTTGGGGCCTCTGGTTTAGATTAACATTACAATTTACCCAGAATTTAAATGGAACCTGTCTTTTCAGACACCTTTGAAGAATAAGAAGACTATAAACATTAAATATATTAAATATATGGTGTTAGATATTTAAGATACTTTTTGTACGAAAACTAGTTTTGCCAGATATATTGTATTGCGACTATTATTGACAGGCATTAAAAAGGCCATAGATGTACAACCTGAGAAAATTAAAATGTATGTCATTTTCCTACCCAGAGTAAGGCCAAGAAGCAAAGAATGACGGAATTTATTTAAAAAAAAACTGTGTTTATGGTGTTACAATAGGGAATATACAATTTTTTAATTTTTCTACACTGCTATTACTGTGGTGTAGCTGGTTTGCTTGGCATGGGAGTTGTAATTGGGTGTAATATTTTTTATATATAATTTTCTTCTGTGTTGTATCTACAGTATGTTTAGTCTGCACAATTGTTCCACTACAAGCTACAGACAATCTTGTTTTGCTCAAACCAGTTAGATCAACTATGTATGGCTGGGTTTATACTTAACACGATGCGACGCTTGCACCTGCAGACACTACTGCTACACAAGCTGTGTATTGTGCACGTACTTTATGTAAATCTCAAGGATTCCACCAGTGGCAGTGTGAGATATCATCATGGTGAGAAAAAAAATTCTGATTCACTGTGTTGTGCATTGCCCGAAACATTAAATTCCCAGAACACCTTGTCACAATATCTCTGAAAAGGATGGATGTTTAATGATTACATCCGTCAATCCAGGGACACGCACATTCACAGCAAGCATCGGGCAATCAGCAGAAACAGTCCCTGGACGGGGCATCAGCTGATTGTAAGAATGAATGAATACAAGCATACACACACACTAGCGTCATTTTAGTATCACCAAATCCCCAAACCTACATGTCCTTGGAAGGAAACCAGAGCACACTGTGGAAAGCAAACAGGAAATTTTGGAAACTCCAGGCAGGGAACACCTGGGACATGACTGCCTGTGAGGTAGCAATGGTACCGCTCTGCCACTGTGCAGCAACCCATGTGTAATTATTAATAGTATTAATTATTTAAATTAATTTAACGAGTTATCTGTAAAATGTAACACATTTCCTCACAAACCTGATATCAAGTATATATCAAGTATAAATCTAAGGGTTCTAAGTGTGCAAAGAGTTGGAATATCATAAATTGAATGTGTTCTGTGTGGAAATCGCTGCCTGCCACTGCTATCAGCGCAGGAGAAAGCCCCATACGCACATAGCAATTAACAAGTGGGTCAGTTTTAAGATGACGTTTACGACATTCTACTTTAAAGACAAAATAAACTATAAGATGAAAGTCAAAATAGATATTTTTTTCTTCACTGTGTCCCAAATGTTTTTCTTCTCTGTGGCTCAAATACACTTCATTATATACTTATGCTGTTATGAAGGTGCAAAACCTTTAAAATGCATCCCGTCATCATGATGGGGAATATGTGACACCTGTATTGACTATGCAATGGTGAAGAGAAGCTCCATGAATACATTTGTATGTCAGCATTTAAGTTTCATTATTTGCTTCATCACATCAAATCACTCATCAAACATCGAAGCACGCAAGATTGATCCTATAGGATTCCAAAGCAGCTTACTCTCACATGTTGATAGTAAAGGTGTATAATTAGACCAAGAGATAAAACCAGACCCTCCACCAGGGGCATCTGTAATAGAAATTTACTTCAAATTAAAACAAAAAATATATCACCAGTTCAGAAAGAAGCATGCAGTTTTAAATGCTGCTTATTGAACATTTGCTCTCTTGGCAGTAAAGCTGTTTTGGTAAATGATATATAAAGTACAAAATCTGATCTGGGGTTCCTCCCTTTTTTCTTTCTAGACTCAAAAAATAACCATCATTTTTAGGACCATATTTTGTGCAGGAAGTTACACCTTATGATAAAGAGTAAACCAATAGGTGTCATCAACAAAAATGACCACAAGGAATTGAGGTGGTGCATGCCACATCAACTGACTCCAGGGGTTCACACCTTAATGAGGGATATTAAAAATATAGGCATGTGTCATGTCATTTTATGCTATTTCAAAGCTGATGATCATGAATATGATATTTTTGATATTTCAGTCTTTACTGGTGGCCCTAGCCCTCTAAGAGCTACTCCCAGAAGTTAGCAATGACAAATTTGAAACATAAGCATGCAAGGAATTGTTTAGACTGCTTCAAGGTCAGTGTTTACGAATATGATGATATTTTTGATTTTTTTTCTATTACAATCAAGAATATTAAGTCTTCAAACATTTAAATTGAAGCACACATTTTAATATTTGAAATATCTCACACAGGCATTCTTCTTTATTATTTTTTTGTACTATATACTTTGTACATGTACTATGTCATGAAGTAAATCATTACATTTCTTATGAATGTACTGAATTTGGGTGGCTGGTGCTAATTCAGGCTTTCTTTTTTAATTAAAGAAGCTCTGTTTGTCAAACAGTTAATTCTCCATCTTTAGTACCCTGATTTTTGTAAATGAGATCCTTTGGGTATCTATATGTTTTTATGTCACTGATTAACCCCAATCACATACAAGACACTTACACATATAAGATTTAATGATTACAGAAATGTTACTACTGCATTTTTATTAAAGGGTTATTTGTTTAGATTATATTATTTTAAGTATATCTAAAGATTCCTCTTCTAGGAAATTCAATTCGGGAGAGCTAACAACTGAAAATCAAAACCTGAATTTCTCTCTCATGTCTCAA
Organism: Erpetoichthys calabaricus; assembly: GCF_900747795.2. Taxonomy (NCBI): domain Eukaryota; kingdom Metazoa; phylum Chordata; class Cladistia; order Polypteriformes; family Polypteridae; genus Erpetoichthys; species Erpetoichthys calabaricus. Next base: position 101,182,720 of record NC_041402.2, on the reverse strand, counting down.
AAATACCAAATGAACAGCAACATATTTCCCATATTTTCAGTTTAGACAGCAACATGATAGTTTTGCTCTGCAAAATGCAGTAGTAAATTATTTTTAAAATTCAAAAGAATATCTAGTGTTATTATTAAGGTATGGTTTTGTTGATTTTTTTTTGTTCTTTTGCAGGTTTTCACTTTTAATAATTGATGCAAATGAGAGATGCAATTAAATATCTGCTGTGAGCTTGTGTTTTCTGTGTGAAATGTCTCTGAGTTTGAGAGTCTGGAGTGTGGCAAAATGATTTGAACCACATCTTTTCACAAACGCACAGCTAAGTAAAGAAGGGAAATTGTCTACTTCTTCTTTCAGCTACTCCCATTAGGGTTTGCCACAGTGGATCATTTTTTTTGTCTGCATATTGATTTAGCAAAATTTTACACCAGATGCCCTTCCTGATGTAACCCTCCCCATTGATCTGGGCTTGGGACCAGCACAAAGAAACACACTGGTTTGTGCATCCCCTGTGGCTGGGTTAAGTAAAGAAGGGAAATAATAGTATATAATTAAAATTGTAACAGTTGAACTAAATACATTTTCATGTGGTTATAAATAATTTATGCTTAGAATTTAACCCCTTATTTATATACCTCTTAACATTACATTAAAGTGGATTGTGTTAACTAGAGAATATAGCTTTGCCACAGAAGTGCGTTTTAGGCAGTAATTTAAAAGTAAATACTGTGTCTTCATTCAACAATAATTTTTGTAGAAGACATGCAATGTTTATGGTGGCATGTGTTTTTTTTAACTTATTTTTATAGTATCTGGATGTGTCTCATAAACATGTGTGCAGTAGAACTGTTTAATGTTCAGAGCACTCTCCCTGCTGAGGAAACTGTTCAACTAAATAAGTATAAAAACTTTCATTAACATTATTATATGGTGGATAGAAATGACACAGAGACTCAAACCTTATTTCAGAGTCTTTATATAATATATTTACAATTTGTCCTAAAATAGATAATTGAAGCTGTGTACAAAAACGTTATTTGCCACAAAACCAGTAGCTATAAAAAGATAGCAAAATAACATGCAGGAATGCAACAAAGAAGACATTTGTGAATTTTGAGGAGCCCTATATAGGCGTAGGGTACCCCAAAATCACTGAAGATAAATATTTTACTCTGTTATGCATCCAACATAGGAAAGATATAATCATCCTGTGATCAAATTCAGATCTATTAGATTGAATGCTTCATACACTACAATATGGCACTTTGATACTGATGAGTAATAATATTTTTGAAATAGCTTGTTTATTAATTCTTTCTTCTTCTATAGTTTGGCATTTTGTATGAGGTATAAGAATGAAAAAATATACATTTTAACATCTAGGTACTTATGTATGATTAAACCAATTTGATGGAAATAGTTTCTTAAAGTAAACCTCCCCCCTTTATTGCATTTCCAGATTGCACAATGAAAGATAATACAGCCACTTGAAACTGCAAATGCTCTTACAGTGATCTGCCTACATTTAAATCCAAAACAACAAAATGAAATCTATGTCAGTGTCACCTGTCTTAAACAATTAATTCATCTGCAAATGTTCACATTAATTAATGATTATACAGGAGATATCAGGACTATAGCTTGTTTTACACAATAAAAAAGCAATTGTGTCAGACACCTATCTGTCTCATTCTTCTAGAAGTTCCCAAGCAGTTGTTCAGCGTGAGTTTGTTTCAACTCAGTATGCTGGAAAAATCACAATCAGTCTCCCCCACACTGCTGTTAACTGCCAGTCCTAAAGCTTCATTGTACAGATGGATGAAAAGGGTGGAGGTGGAACATCCAGGGTTGATTTTCCCATAATGTCCATTACTACTAAATAATTATTTGTTTAACAATGCTCTTTAAGTACTTTGTAATCCACTTTCCATCCTTATAAGGCATTTTCTCTACTGAATATTAGATTGCAGTAAGCAAACTCCATCCCGCACTAGATCTTGAGCCTCTCTTTGTACATCTGTAGTTTTTTGTCCTTTTGACACAGGCGCCTCAACTTTGTAGACAATAACATTATTTAAACATGCATTTGACATTGTTGAAAGGTCCACAGGGGGTTCTAGAGTAATGATTAACTGAGATAAAAGGTCAGTAAACAGAACCTGTACACATAATGTAGGAATATAGCCCAATTAGGTCAAAGCACATATCTAACATGATATAAGCAAAATTGCTTATACCAAAGGGTTCAAAACCCAAGAAAAACTTGTACTTGGGAAACAAGCTGGATTGACCCATGAAAGAGAACTGAAGAAGTGTGTGTGTAGGGTATTTAATTGAGAGCTAATATGCCAAAGATTGCATTCAACATTTATCTGTAACCTTTTTCCCATCTCACTGTTTTTGTTGCATCCCACATGTTTCACCCACTGGAATTCTGTGGCAGGCTGTCTTTCAAACCTTTCTTTCTAAGCAGCTTACCTTCAGTAGACGACTTCACAAAGATGTTCCCTCATGTAGTTAAGGGATTTCACTTAGACAAGGAATAAACAATCCAACAATAACCCCCCCCCCACCCACTCCCTTCTTGAAGACACCTGGACTTACTTAGTAACAGATTCTCATCTCTGCTAGCTAGGCACAGTGATATTTTACAGTTTCTCAAAACAAATTTTAACTATATGCAAAAGTAAAAAAATAAATGTTAGAGAATTTCATTATCAATCAAGATAATAAGCAACGAGGTCATCTTACACCCAGCTCAATGTAAGTTCCCTGGGACATAAACAACCTGACACTTTGAAATCCTGTATTATGTTCCGACTTCCCAGCATGTACTACACTTCTGCTCACTCCTGCTCGGCTCAGGGTAAAACCCGATTAACTGGAGACAATCCACAGACATTAGAAGATCATGCCAACTATACACAGCTAATGACTGGGCATGAGATTCAAATAAAAGATATTATCATTTGTCTGTATTTTTCCAAAAACACTTCTTTTGTTTTTGGTGGTTTTTCTGACTTTTCTTTAATTTTTCTTTTTTTTTAATTAAAATCTTTACTCGTGTTATTTTGATACTATTGCATGCCCTCATTAGTCTGCATAAACAGTATTTAATAAACAGCATTATTATTATTTGTGTATAGCCAGCCATCAGCTTGTTTTACAGTTATTCTTTAATGACATACTTGAATAAACAGTAAATATTTTATACAATACAGTAAGTCCTGCCTCTCCATGTGTCAAAATGAACTGTATACAATTCAGGGTGCTCAAAGACAATATTGTGTTATAGAGGGGCTTGCTGTGCTGCAGTACTATGGCTTGTTTTTTAGGTCGCATTTGTGCTGATTTTGACACACTTGTTTCTCTTTTTTGTATTTTGCAATAAAAACATTGGCCGTGCTTCAAATGTTATATTGCCATTTTCTGGTCATTGTTGCCACACTCATGATCCATTGTGTTATTACTATGACTGGTGCTTGGAAGACAATGGCTTTTGTTTTTCTTCTGTTTTTTTAAAACACATTTTTTTAGTATGTTGTTCATTATTGTAGTGACCTTTAGGTCTTTGAGTTGGCCATTGAAAATAGTCAAGTGTTTTTTTTTTTGTTTTCTTATTAAGTCAGCTATCTCATGCTAAGTGGTAGCTGTCCTCTTCCTGTGAAAACGTCATTTTGAGTATTTGCTGTCTAGTGTCTGTCCACAGGGCGGCACGGTGGCGCAGTGGGTAGCGCTGCTGCCTCGCAGTTGGGAGATCTGGGGACCTGGGTTCGCTTCCCGGGTCCTCCCTGCGTGGAGTTTGCATGTTCTCCCCGTGTCTGCGTGGGTTTCCTCCGGGCGCTCCGGTTTCCTCCCACAGTCCAAAGACATGCAGGTTAGGTGGATTGGCGATTCTAAATTGGCCCTAGTGTGTGCTTGGTGTGTGGGTGTGTTTGTGTGTGTCCTGCGGTGGGTTGGCACCCTGCCCGGGATTGTTTCCTGCCTTGTGCCCTGTGTTGGCTGGGATTGGCTCCAGCAGACCCCCGTGACCCTGTGTTCGGATTCAGCGGGTTGGAAAATGGATGGATGGATGGATGTCTGTCCACAAGATTAACACCTTCACAGACATATGTTTTTCCTGTTTTGTTACTGTAACTAGCCAGCCACTGTTATAGGTGAGGGAAAGAAATTCTTGACTTTTAAGACGGCTTTTTTTTGGTTGTACTTATTATTTTGACATGTACTTTCCTGGAATCAGTTTTAGTTGATCCACTTCTAGATAATATTGATCTGTGAGAAGTTATTTTCTTTACTTTGTTTTCAACCACATTTTTTTTCTACCACTTTGCATAATTACATATGAGTGGTGCCCTCAAAATACATTGTGCAAAAAATTGTTGTTAATTTAAATATATTCACTCATATGGATTGTGACAGGTGGGCTGGGATTTTTCCAGTTAAGTAAGTATATGTGGTATAGGTAATTACTATCAATTTGTCTTTCTCCACTTTAAGCCCATCTGGGAGTACATCAAACACAGGTGTTAATGGGTTAGGAGTGATTGTGACACCATGCTGTCTATTACATTCAAAGAATTTTATCCAGAATGATGTTAATTTGGTGTACGGTCAAAACATGTGGCCCCGTGAGACTGCAACATTTCCAGGCTGGATCTTGCCCTGGATACGTTTTGGACAATTTTAAATGTTATACAGTATATGTGATCGATAAATGATTTTAGGTTGAATGATTGAAAGCATATGGAGCTAGAGTGTGTAACGATTCGTCTTAAGCACTAGCCTGAGAGAATTGCTACCACTATTCTGACCTAGCTAAAGGCAGATGTTAAAAGGATAGGCCAATATCACACCTTAATAAGTTGCCCGTATAGTCTTTATTCTAATAAAACAATCCCTCAATATCAATGCAGGTATATGTCACATCTCACCATAGACCATCAAATAAACAACAAATAGAAAAATAATCCCTTACACATGGATCGCCCACCCGAACCTAAGTAACCCTTAGTTTTGCAGCGCCACCAACATATACATGTATCTATACATCAAAAGCATACATTCCCCCAATTCCCGTTCTAGCGATAATAAATAGATCCGCTGATAGTCCACAATAATATTCCTGTAACGGCCGTCAAGCTGATGCGGAGTCCTGAAAATAGCGGACTATATATATCCCATCTCCTCTTCGTCATACAAGACGTACAGTCAGACTTGCGCCATGATTAAATTAAAGTAAGTCCGTTTCGATAGCTCACCCAAGTCCGTAGGTACTAGCAGAACGATCGATTCCCAGGTAATAAAGAGAAGACCATCCACCTTCTGACAGGACTGAATAGGAGCTCCTAGGCTTTTCCCATGGCCAGAGCAGAATCTGATCTGCCTTTTCTGTTATACGATGCTCTTCTTTTCCTTTCTCTCTCCCTTCTCCTTCACTCTTTAAAACGGCGCGCTTTATGCAAATCACTCCTCGAACAAACCGGAAGTTCCACCTCTGGGGCACCACTGTCAATCTCTGTCGGAAGACTGTTCGCCCCCCCCAACAACCGATCAACAGCAGAAAACATTATTCTTTATGTGGCAGCGCTACAAGTGTATTCTATGCATGGCTGCTTTCCACTCCTTTTATGAGATGTTAAGTGAAAGATCCTTTCCTCACCGAGCCCTGGGATTTTTGAAAGGAAGGGATATCAAAATATTTTTATATATTATTGAGATGCTGTCTGAGTCTTCAGGACTGATCAATAGTTCTTCTGGAACAGAAATGAGTGGGAGGTGAGGAAAATTGGGCAGGTACCTTTTAGAAAAGGATGGATGGATTTGAAAGTAGTGGAAAAATTGTGTTACTGGGAAGTTTTATATATATACAGTATATAAGCCAAATACCACTGACTCACTCATCACATTATCTCCTGAACCATGTGTTCTTGGGACTTGAAATTTGGAATGTGGGTTACCCTTGGCCCATAGGTGCTCACTAAGAAATGGTGTTAAAAATTCCATGGTCCAAGAGCAAAATGTCTTATAGTTTTTAGACCTATTTGTTTGTCTTTCCGTTTTTCACAAGAGAACTACTTAATGGATTTAGATCGGGTTTTTTTCTATAATTTGCTTGAACCTTCCATTGATTGGTGACTTTCTTATCGCGCTAAGTATCATAGTTCACTTGCTGTACCAATTTAGTAGCACGAATCCGAGAGAGACTCATCGGGCTGCGGGGAGGGGAGTGGGGCCTTCCTCACTCACACGTCTGCCTCGGGGCATAACCTTAACTCCGCTTAATTAGCGAATGATAGAACTACTTAACGGATTTAGATCTTTTTTTTCTAGAATTTGCTTGAACATTCCAGTTGATTTTGTGATTTCTATCATTGTGCTAAGAATCATAGTTTGATTGCAGGAGCGATATATTCAAGCTAATCCGAGACAGAGGCTGCGGGCCCCTCACTGTCCTGTTTCACTAATATGTGGGCGAAGCCGCAGGGGATGGCTAGTATATATATATACAAACAGTTAGGTCCATAAATATTTGGACAGAGACAACTTTTTTCTAATTTTTGTTCTGTACATTACCACAATGAATTTTAAATGAAACAACTCAGATGCAGTTGAAGTGTAGACTTTCAGTTTTAATTTAGTGGGGTGAACAAAACGATTGCATAAAAATGTGAGTCAACTAAAGCATTTTTTTAACACAATCCCTTCATTTCAGGGGCTCAAAAGTAATTGGACAAATTAAATAACTGGAAATAAAATGTTAATTTCTAATACTTGGTTGAAAACCCTTTGCTGGCAATGACAGCCTGAAGTCTTGAACTCATGGACATCACCAGATGCTGGGTTTCCTCCTTTTTAATGCTCTGCCAGGCCTTTACTGCAACGGCTTTCAGTTGCTGTTTGTTTGTGGGCCTGTCTGTCTGAAGTTTAGTCTTCAACAAGTGAAATGCATTCTCAATTGGGTTAAGATCAGGTGACTGACTTGGCCATTCAAGAATTTTCCACTTCTTTGCTTTAATAAACTCCTGGGTTACTTTGGCTGTATGTTTTGGGTCATTGTCCATCTGTATCATGAAACACCGCCCAATCAATTTGACTGCATTTAGCTAGATTTGAGCAGACAGTATGTCTCTGAACACCTCAGAATTCATTCGGCTGCTTCTGTCCTGTGTCACATCACAGGTGGCGCAGTGGTAGTGCTGCTGCTTTGCAGTAAGGAGACTGTGGAAGATTGTGGGTTCGCTTCCCAGTTCCTCCCTGTGTGGATAGCGCTTTGAGTACTGAGAAAAGCGCTATGTAAATGTAATGAATTATTATTATCAATAAACACTAGTGTCCCAGTGCCACTGGCAGCCATGCACGCCCAAGCCATCACACTGCCTCCACCGTGTTTTACAGATGATTTCGTATGCTTTGGATAATGAGCTGTTCCACGCCTCCTCCATACTTTTTTCTTGCCATCATTCTGGTAGAGGTTGATCTTGGTTTCATCTGTCCAAAGAATGTTTTTCCAGAACTGTGCTGGCTTTTTTAGATGTCCTTTAGCAAAGTCCAATCAAGCCTTTCTATTCTTTAGGCTTATGAGTGGCTTGCACCTTGCAGTGCACCCTCTGTATTTACTTTCATGCAGTCTTCTCTTTATGGTAGACTTGGATATCGATACGCCTGCCCCCTAGAGAGTGTTGTTCACTTGGTTGGTTGTTGTGAAGGGGTTTCTCTTCACCTTGGAAATGATTCTGCGATCATCCACCACTGTTGTCTTCTGTGGATGTCCAGGTCTTTTTGCGTTGCTGAGTTCACCAGTGCTTGCTTTCTTTCTCAGGATGTACCAAACTGTAGATTTTGCCACTTGTAATATTGTAGCAATTTCTCGGATGGGTTTTTTCTGTTTTCACAGCTTAAGGATGGCTTCTTTCACCTGCACGGAGAGCTCCTTTGACCACATGTTGTCTGTTCACAGCAAAATCTTCCACATGCAAGCCCCACACCTCAAATCAACTCCAGGCCTTTTATCTGCTTAAATGATAATGACATAACGACGGACTTGCCCACACCTGCCCATGAAATAGCCTTTGAGTCAATTGTCCAATTACTTTTGAGCCGCTGAAATGAAGGGATTGTGTTAAAAAAATGCTTTAGTTGCCTCACATTTTTATGCAATTGTTTTGTTCACCCCACTGAATTAAAGCTGAAAGTCTGCACTTCAACTGCATCTGAGTTGTTTCATTTAAAATTCATTGTGGTAATGTACAGAACCAAAATTAGAAAAAAGTTGTCCCTGTCCAAATATTTATGAACCTAACTGTATATATATACAGTGGAACCTCAGTTTGCGAGCATAATTCGTTCTGTAAATGTACTCGTAGTCCAAAGCACTCGTATATCAAAGTGAATTTCCCCATAAGAAATAATTGAAACTCAGATGATTTGTTCCACAACCCAAAACTATTCATATAAAAATGATTAATACAAAATATAAAGTAAAAATACATAAAACAAATTAACTTGCAGTTTACCTTTGAAAAGAATCATGGCTGGTGTGAGTGAGTTTCTAAACTCTTGTGGGATTCCACCCAACGGGACGACACGCGGAAGAGCATCCCAAAGCAATCGCAGTCTCCCAGCGCTGTAGCAGTTCTCCGTAAAAGCGAATCCGAAAAGATCGCAGACATGCTATAAGCACCTGCCGTCAATGGGCGATACAAGGAACAAGGAACATTATAAATGTGCAGGGCCCTGCCTGACTGCTGTGTCTGTGTATAAATAACCGCGCTGTTGCTGTTTCAAGCTGGATAAAGCTTGTGTTGCTAAAGTACTAAGACTCAGCTTCATGTTTTAGGGTGCAAGACGGGGAATCGCATGTCACAGTGCGTGCGCGCACACACACACATGCACACACACACACGAGCGCGCGCGAGCACACACACACACACACGAGCGCGCGCGCACACAGTCACAATGCTAATGCTGTAGTAAACACTATACGCTCGTACGGATGTTGACTATATGAGTGAGGCACGCCGACTCAGACGGAGAATAGGAGACGATTGCCCACAATCCCGCAGTGAGAGAGAGAGAAGAACCATCAGCTCAGTTGTGATCACATGACGCTCAGCAGACAAACTACTTGTACTGCAAGACCTCACTCGTTTATCAAGTGAAAATTATTAAAAATTTTTGCTTGTCTTGCAAAACACTCGTAAACCAAGTTACTCGCAAACCGAGGTTCCACTGTATATATACAGTATATATATATATACAGTATATATATACAGTATATATATATATATAAGCTATAAAGACCTAGAACTCGACATAAATTAAAGCTTGCTGTACTTATTTATATACCCTTCTTTGTGCCCCAGTAAATCCAAATTATCGTCAATATACTAATAAAACAATTGTTCATCAATGGCTAAGAATATGGTACCAATGCAGGAAGCAATTTTAAGGAAGAGAAGCTTTTATCTGTTGCACCTTTACATGATAATCATCTTTTTCTACACTCAAAAACCTACACAGTATCTAATGTTTGGAAAATGTCCAGGATTAAAACACAGAATTAAACATAGATAATGTCTTTGCATCTTAGGAACCATTATGCTTCAGATTTAACTTCCCAGCCATTTATAGATTTTAAGAAAAAACTGTTAAAACTGAGTTACAAAAACAAGTCTGACCTAGTCCAAAGGCTGTGTTGAAAAACTGAAATTACTAGGACATACAGTAAGTCATGTATAAAGAGGACTGGTCAAAGAGAGTCCTAAACGTAAAAGGGGAGTTGGACTTCCACTATTATGTCTCATTGGTACAAGAGGTACATCAAGAAAACACAAGTCCAGCATAATTTCAGGTTAATAAAGAAGTCCAGTGTCTCAGTCTCTATCAGACCATCCATCCAGAGAACATGCTGGATCAGAGACCAATAACCTTACTAAATCAAAGACTCATCTGGTTATCTAGGATTACTGGATGACAAGACTACTAGCTAGATGAGCTGCTATCCATCCAGTCATAAATATAAAAAAATGGGACAAGTGGAGCTACAGATTGCAGCTATATGTTTGTGACAGGTTTTAGTGAGTGTAAACTTACAAGGGTTATAGTGGGGATTTGGGACTGTTTAAGTCTACACAATAAACAGCCTGAAGTTGAGAATAGAGTCACTGTAGGAACTTTCCACGATAAAACTGTAATGTTTCTTATACAATCAGTACTTCACCTCACTAGAAAATCTGTCCAAGGTAAAGTAAAAAAACGTGAAACTGAAGGGTGAAAACTAGAATGTGTAGTAGTTCTTCTCTGTAGGCATATGGAATGTACTGAAAAACTAATTCCTCACAATTTTAGAAATGTCAAAAAAAGAAATATTAGACCAACTATAGTTAAGGGGCAGAGGTCTGTGGTAAGGTGAGAGCTGAGTGAGATTGAGAGCTCATCTGACAGCATCAGAAAGTGTTCCATTTTGTACTGCTTGCAAGTATTCCCTGAGCAAACAGTGAGTTCTTGCTGTAGCTTACACTTTATGGAGCTGTTTGTGAGGGTCCTTTTATCCTGGGATGGATCATAGTGTGATTCCATGACAAAACAATAATTATATTAAATATATACAGTAGCTGGAAAAACTAGGCTAAGATTCCATCACAAATCATAAACACATCATCAGTGTCTTTTAGCCATTGTCACAAAGGGGGCACCTTCATGGCTCTGGTAAAGTAAGTGATACCAGCTTATTAAGAGAGGGGATGGGGTCACTAATAGATAGATAGATACTTTATTAATCCCAAGCGGAAATTCACATACTCCAGCAGCATCATACTAATAAAGAAAATATTAAGTTAAAGAGTGATAACAATGCAGGTATACAGACAGACAATAACTTTGAATAATGTTAACGTTTACCCCCCGGGTGGTATTGAAGAGTCACATAGTGTGGGGGAGCAACGATCTCCTCAGTCTGTCAGTGGAGCAGGAAAGTGACAGCAGTCTGTCGCTGAAGCTGCTCCTCTGTCTGGAGATGATACTGTTCAGTGGATGCAGTGGATTCTTCATGATTGACAGGAGCCTGCTCAGTGCCCTTATAGACAATAGAGCCTGCCTTCCTCACCAGTTTGTCCAGGCGTGAGGCGCCCCTCTTCTTTATGCTGTCTCCCCAGCACACCTCCACGTAGAAGAGGGCGCTCACCACAACCGTCTGATAGAACATCTGTAGCATCTTATTGCAGATGTTGAAGGATGCCAGCCTTCTAAGGAAGTATCGTCGGCTCTGTCCTTTCTTACACAGAGCATCAGTATTGGCAGTCCAGTCCAATTTATCATCCAGCTGCACTCCCAGGTATTTATAGGTCTGCACCCTCAGCACACAGTCACCCCTGATGATCATGGGGTCCATGAGGGGCTTGGGCCTCCTAAAATCCACCACCAGCTCCTTGGTTTTGCTGGTGTTCAGTTGTAGGTGGTTTGAGTCGCACCATTTAACAAAGTCCTTGATTAGGTCCCTATACTCCTCCTCCTGCCCACTCCTGATGCAGCCCACGATAGCAGTGTCGTCAGCGAACTTTTGCATGTGGCAGGACTCAGAGTTGTATTGGAAGTCCAATGTATATAGGCTGAACAGGACCAGAGAAAGTACAGTCCCTTGCGGCGCTCCTGTGTTGCTGACCACAATGTCAGACCTGCAGTTCCTGAGGCGCACATACTGAGGTCTGTCTTTAAGATAGTCCACAATCCATGCTACCAGGTATGAATCTACTCCCATCTCTGTCAGCTTGTCCCTAAGGAGCAGAGGTTGGATGGTGTTGAAGGCGCTAGAGAAGTCCAGAAACATAATTCTTACAGCACCACTACCTCTGTCCAAGTGGGAGACGGATCGGTGTAGCATGTAGATGATGGCATCCTCTGCTCCCACCTTCTCCTGTTATGCGAACTGCAGAGGGTCGAGGGCGTGGCGGACCTGTGGCCTCAGGTGGTGAAGCAGCAGCCGCTCCATGGTCTTCATCACATGTGACGTTAGGGCGACAGGCTGGAAGTCATTCAGCTCACTAGGACGTGATACCTTTGGGACTGGGGTGATGCAAGATGTTTTCCAAAGCCTTGGGACTCTCCCCTGTTCCAAGCTCAGGTTGAAGATGCGCTGTAGAGGACTCCCCAGCTCCAACACACAGGCCTTCAGCAGTCATGGCGATACTCCATCTGGACCCGCTGCTTTGCTGGCACAAAGTCTCCTCAGCTCTCTGCTTACCTGGGCTGCTGTAATTGTGGGTTGGGGTAAACTCTCTCCTATGCTGGTATCAGCAGAAGGATGGGTGGAGTGGAGGGTGCAGTACTCCGAGGTGAGAGTGGGTTAGGGTGGTCAAACCTGTTAAAAAAGTTGCTGATCTGGTTTGCTCTTTCCACATCTCTCTCGATGGTGGCACCCCACTTTGAGCTGCAGCCAGTGATGATCTTCATCCCATCCCACATTTCCTTCATGCTGTTATTCTGCAACTTCTGCTTCAGCTTTCTCCTGTACTGCTCCTTCGCCGCCCTGAGCTGGACACAGAGTTCCTTCTGCACGCGCTTAAGCTCATGCTGATCACCACCTTTAAAAGCTCTTTTCTTCTGGTTCAAAAGGCCCTTGATGTCACTTGTAATCCATGGCTTGTTGCTAGCATAGCAGCGTACTGTTCTTACTGGAACTACAATGTCCATACAGAAGTTGATGTAGTCAGTAGTGCAGTCAACAACCTCCTCAATGTTCTCACTATAAGATCCCTGCAGGATATCCCAGTCCGTAGTTCCAAAGCAGTCTCTCAGAGCCTGATCTGCCTCAGGGGACCACTTCCTGAATGAGTGTGTGGTTATAGGTAGCTCCCTCACTCTTGGTTTGTAGTGAGGCTGAAGCAGAACCAGGTTATGATCTGCTTTCCCAAGCGCAGGCATCGAGGTGGCGCTGTATGCGTCTTTAACGTTTGCATACAGTAGATCAATAGTCCTATTTCCCCGGGTGTTACAATCCACATACTGGGAGAAGGCAGGTAATGTTTTGTCCAGCGTTACATGGTTGAAGTCTCCAGCGATTAGCCCGATTAGTGCCTCAGGGTGTTGTGTTTGTAATTTAGCCACATCAGAATGGATGATGTCACCCGCTATCTCCACATCCGCCCGAGGAGGGATGTAAACAATAAAAACAATGACGTGTCCAAACTCTCTGGGCAAGTAATAGGGACGCAGACTTACGGCTAACAGTTCGATGTCCCTGCAGCAACTGGAGATTTTAACGTTAACATGTCCAGAGTTGCACCATCTTTTATTGACAGAGTGCAAGTCCACCCCCTTTCTGCTTTCCGCAGGTACTTGCATCTCTGTCCGCTCTAACTGTGCTAAACCCGGTAGCTCCACGTTAGCATCTGGGATGTTAGTTGTTAGCCACGTTTCACTAAAACACAACAAACAGCATTCTCTGTAGGTCCTGATATTTTTCACCAGCGCAGCCAGTTCGTAGATTTTATTTGGTAGTGAGTTCACATTTCCCAGGATCACAGAAGGCACCGAAGGTTTGTAGCGCCACTTTCTCGCTAAACGCTTGGCTTTTATCTTAGCGCCGGCTCTACTGCCACGATACCGTCTTCTTACCTCGTCAGGTAGATAGGGAACCACACCGGCGCAGGCATTTGTTCTCAGCGCTAGAAGTTGACTACTTGAATAGACGAGTCTCTGCGTGTAAAAATCCATGTCCAAGTAGTAAAAAAGTGTCCAGGGAACGAGTCCACATAAAAGAAAGTGGTAGGAGTTAACAGTGAAATAGAGAAAAAGGTAGAAAAATAAAGTCATACATGGAGCTGCTAGAATAGCTGCCACTCGTGGCGGCACCTGAGTCATAGAAAATAGTCTCTCACTAGTCAGCTCAGTTGGACCACAGTTAGTGGCCAGTACCCCCCCCCCCCCCTTCAATCACCACACTACTTGGACAAGTGACATATAAAGAGCTACCTGGCTGAAGTGAGGTTCTTTTGTTTTTACCAATTTTGAAGCAGCCCTGACAGAGAGAGTTCTGCAGAGATACACATCATTAAGAGGACTATACATGTGTTATTGGTAGTGTCTGAGTATTTTTATTTGTATTAGTTATTATTTTTATTTAATAACCCAGGTTGGTCATCCAACCTTTGACTCTAAGCTTGGACCTTATTCCACACCACTTAATTATTTTATCATGGATGGAATTACAGTATAGTGTTCCTAAATAAATGCTTTCTCATATCTTGCCACAGATATACTTGGACTAAGGGCGGCCACAATAGCTATTGCTTAGTGTTGTCTGTAAAAAATTATTAAATGCAAAGTAAGTCTAATGGAAAGATAGAGAAGTGGGGTCATATTACAATTCAGTGAAATCTATTTAGTAATTACAGAGTAGCAGTAAAGTAGTTTGTCCACTGCAGACATGTCTGATTGAGGAATGTTAGCAAATAAAGACTTTTTTGTCTTTCAAAAAAAGCAAGACTTACAAGGATATGTATCACATAAAATCTGCAGAATCCCTAACATATGAGTGCACCAGTTTGACAAAGCATGCAAAATCAAAATCTGTGAACTGAGTGACTGTAATAATGAATTATAGGCAGGGACAATAAAGTTATAAGGAAACAGATAAATAAGGGAATACGTGGAAAATTAATGAGAAGAAAAATGGATAATGTTTTGTCAACACAACCTTTATCCGGTGCTTTTATTAAAGCTGGGTTTATTAAACTAGACACATGTGATTTGGGATCCTTTTTTTATATGTTCACCACAATTGGAGTTATTTCAAGACTTTCGGCAAAGCACTTATCAATGTCTCTCATTACCACCTGTCTCATTTAACACAGTAAGTTCAAAATATTTTTGAGAAAACAAAGAAAAGTTCATCTATGCCACTGGATTGTCACTAAGTTCTACAGATCCATCTTGTGCACATACTGACTGCATCATATCATCTATGGCAACATCACTGTGGAAACAGCCCAGTTCATCAATATAGCCACATTCTAACCACTCAGGATGTAAATAGCACAGTTACTGAAGTTTGTCATTTCTACTTGTTCTCTTTGATATATATTTAATGTTTATTTCTGTTGATTATCTGTTGCTGTTGTTTAATTGCTTGGTTATGGTTATCTCTGTCATTACAAGTATGATGAAAAAACACAAAAAATGTATTATATTCTTATAAGTTTTAATAATGGTGAAATAATTTCAATTATAAAATTATTTCATTCTGTCTTTACAGATTCACTGTTACTCAAGACTGTGATGCAAAGACCCAATCAGTCTGCTGAAAAGTTTAGGTATATCAAAACCAGGCCTACCAGAAATAATAGAATGGCTGTTGGGTTCATTAACTTGGCATCTTGACTTAAATTTTGGTATGTTAAGTTTTGTTAAGGTGACTCAACCAGACATTAATGTCTTTTTGGATTGGAATACTTTATGCATGTAGAACATTTCTGACTTTTCTTAACATAACTTGTAACAACTAAAATCTTTAATTTTATTTTTCTGGAGCATATGAGTTTGAAATAAAAACATAGATGTGTATATATCATGTCTAATCTATAATATCAGAGAACATTTAAAAGTATATCAAAGTGTAGAAATATTGTTAAATGTAGTGCATGCCAGTTATATGGCAATGCTATTGATAGTAGGTGCTCTGGTGGATCAGTGGATAGTATAGTGGCCTTAAAATTCAAGTGATTTGAATTTAGTTTTCAGAACAGTCTGAATCTAGTTGGCGTTAGCATGTTTACCCCATATTCATGCATCTTTTCTCCTAGTGTTTTAGCTTCTTTTCATAAACCAAATATATGTGTCTTAGGTTATTTGGAAATTTGAAATATCCTCCATATATGTTGTAACAAGGCGCTATATAAGCGCCGACCCGACACAGATTGCACACAGAGGCACACGTATAAAATAAATAAACTATTTATTTTCTTCACCTGTGGGGCACGCCTTCCCCGTAATTCCCACAGGCACAACACAGTCCCAAGCACAATACACCAATACAAAAACACTCTTTCTCTGCACCATCACTCCTCCCAGGCAACTTTGTCCTCCTCCACCCGACTCTGGCCACTTGAGTGGTGGTTGCCAGCTCCTTTTATTGTGCACCCGGAAGTGCTCCAGGTGCTTGATTGCCGACATCCAGCTGCACTTCCAGGTGTGGTGAAACCAATGCCCAGAAGGGTCCAGCAGCTCCTGCTGCAGCACCCCCTGGTGGCGCCTGCAGAACCCAACAGGGCTGCACAACACTCCAACCCCCATGAAGCCCTGGGGGAGTCCGAGGCACTGCTGCAACCCAGGGAGGCTGCCATCTAGCGTCCAGGGGGAGATATTGCGTTTCCCATGCTTGCTCCCCTGGTACATATGCTGCAGGGGCGTCCCGGGCTGGGCATGGGCCCCGGCCATCTGTCACAGTGCCCTTCCCTCCGATGAGCCCCATAGGGCTCAGCAGCACGTCCCGTAAGGGCTGGTCTTCTCCGGGTTGGGGAGTCGGCGTCTTCCAGTCTGCAGCTCTGCCCTGTGGAAACACAAACAACAGGTCTGAAGGTGTTGCCCCGCTTCGGACGTCCTCTCTGGACAATACCGCCAGCCGCAGTTAGAACAATGCCACCCCCCTCCAAGTTGACCTTTGCGGGATCGGAAACAGGATGGAAAGTCCTGCTCCCTCGTCCGCTCCACTGAGGGCAACTGATGTCTCCGTCCCTTCGCAGTGCAGTCCTCCACCGCCTTCAAGCAGACGGGCTTGCGCTGTGCACTATTGGGAGTCTCCCGTTTCTTCTTTCGGGTTCTCCTGTTGCTACGGGGCGCACCAATGGTCTGGGTGCCCTTATGGGTAGAAGACCCACCCTGTGCTGACTGCGCCCCTTTGGACACCTGCGAGACTGATACCGGCATGCGGACTGATTCAGTCTGACAGCTGGCATCCACCAGCCAGCTACCTGCACGCTCCTCTGTCAGCCCCACCCTAGCTGCTCACTCAGTCATCACCGCGGTCTCCTGTGTTGGAGGCGTGGCTATTTGGCTCGCGAAACCAAATCAGTACGCTTTTCACACAGCCCTCCCTTTTCCTGTACAGCACAGGCATCACTCACCTGTACCGCAACATCGTTCAGGCTGGAGAAACCAACCGCACACCTCTTCAGCCACTCGTGGATGACTCCTAACAGTGCGCCAAGCTTCCTCTCCAGCCCTTCCTTTGCCTCTTGCAGAGCCTGAAAGACCTGGAAGAGGGACTGCAGGGGTAGGAGGACACCCTCCAACTCCCGTGCAGCCCGAACCAGGTTAGATTCCCTGGTCGGTGGTGGAATTGGACTCACCTCGTCCTTTCCCACTGACCTCGTGCCTTCGAGGCCCTGTGCGTTCCCCACAGGCCCCTTCGATTGTTCTTCGGGGTTGGGGTGAAAGTTCATCATCCCCGCCTCTGAGCTTTTATTGGTGGGGAACCGACACACATCCTCCACCCCCTTACCTGCCATGGGGAGGAACTCCTGCCCCTTCACCGGGAACACCACGCCAGGAAGCTCGTCCGGGCTCTCGTCCTCTGACCGATGTAGCTGTGCCAAAGGAAAAACCCAGGCCAGCCTCGCTCTCCACAGAGCTGTCTCCACCATCACGCCACGGACACATGTCATCCAGCCACCAACGGGTATTCCGCCCCTCGGCGTCTAGGAGGTAGACAGACAAGAAAACGGAATAACATTCCCTGGGCCCGTCACCTACCTCCTGCTGCGTCCCGTGGTGCTGGCCAGCTTGGCAGCGGCTGACCTCTGAGTCCACCCGGATTTCTTTTTTCCCATTAGCACGGCGTCCTTAGGAGCTTCTTGGTGGTCTTCCTGTGGCTCCCTGCTGCGTGTGCACGCTTCGGTGCGCTGTCTCAGGGGTGCCCCCTCTGCGCGGCTGTACTGGACACGTGCCTTGCGCTGCTGTGCTGGGCTGTTACACAAATTTATGAACAGGTCCCTGCCCAAAAGATGGACAGGGATCCAGTTTCCAGAGGTTACCAATTTCATCCTCACCAAATGATCAAGCCTCCAAGAGAGACAACTCCACGACTGAGAGTTAAAGTGTCATAGCACTTGACATTCCAAGAAAGAACCCCTCCCTAAACACTCATACACACACACTGATTTTCAGAGTAAAGGCACTTATGAATGCCCACTTTATGAACTATATCTACATACATCTTTAGGTGAACCACTTAACCAAACACTTTCATGGCCTGAAAATGCAGACATCTCTATTCCTTTGCTTGAAAAGTACAACATGTAATTTATGGTATTATCCCTAACCTGTACAAGTACATCACAACTTCAAGAACAAAAACTTCATTCACCTTCCACAATTTATTATGTTATATCGGACATAATGTACTTAGTAACATTCGGTCCACCATCATGGACTTGGATAAGCATGCATTTCATTTTACTGTATACACATCCTGTTCGTTTCTGAAAAAGCCAATGTAGTTGTCCACCTGCATATTGCCAGTAACTTGCCAATATGCATCAACAACCTGCATTAACTGCCTTTTTAAGTAGCAAAAATACAGATAGCATTTAAAAAACACACACGTACAAAAAAGGTGCTAAACCACAATAAAACAGAATAAACAATTTTATGTATAGCTCATGGAACTGCTGTTTGTTAGAATGTACCAGAAACACACCAAGAAAAGACTATGCTTTTCAGTGTCTAAATATAATTAAACTTTTTTTTTTTTATTTAAACCCACTGTAATGCTTTTAGTCTTTAAAACCAAGATTTTAACCAGTTTTTGGCTTTGAATGAATCAAATTTTAATCTCCTCTGTTACATTACCAAATATTTCTATTGCTGATGTCCTGTAATACAGACTGCTGCAGCAACCTCTTCCAAACCATAACTCCCTTCTCCCCCAGGACCCCTATAATGTACATACTTTTATTGGTTCTTACTGTAAAGCCTTTACAAACAGAGAACAAGTTACAGAAGAATATAAACTACAACCACAGAAAAACGTCCTAGAGCATCCACAACTCGCAAAGTACTTCTTCACCTCTTTTACACAAGAATAATGTCATTATAACATACAGTACTTCAGGCTTTTGGTTTAATATTTCATCACATTCTTCCATTAGTTCATCTTCGTGTTTTCCATACTCTTCTTTTTTTACAAAAACACATTTGTTTCATTTTGGACTTGCACATTTCACCATTCTAAATGCCTTTTATTTGAGAATCAGAGGTCCATGTGTTCCACTAGTAAACATTATTTTTGTATTTGTTTGTTTATTATTCATGTGCTATGATTGATGGGTCACGTGATAGCAATTTATTCTGTCCATGACATCACCAGATGCCCAGTTATAGAGAAATACCCTGCAACCCTAGGCAGGCCTCAGTGCAACCCACCATTCTTGAGTTATTGAAGGACCACAATGTTCATGACGAGATACGTGAACCCTTCGTTCAACTGCATAATTTGGCATTGCTTCTATGTGTTATAAGTATTCAGCTTTCAAAATTTCTTTTGCTAAGAATCTTAGTAGGATTTAAGGTTTTCACACAAACTTGTTGAGTGTATGTTTTGCTCTACCTTTTTTACTTAGTTTCTGTTTTTTTAGTACAGTATAAATTATAGTACTAATATATTATTTTTATTTTCATTTGCGTTTCAGAGATGTTTGGGGCCATTTTGCAATCCCATTTCCTAGACATTGTCCTCTATTGTTGGGACGATTTATGCTTAGTAAAATTTAACATCAACCCCGCAGCAGCTTAAATACTTGCATGCCACTCTGTCGTTTATTCATAATTGGATTTTAAAAAACAATTCTGGTCACATCTCAAATTTCCAGAATTTATTTTTGTCTACGATCATTGGTTTACGACTTGTTTGCTGTGATGTTTATACTGACTCTCGGTTAAGACCCTTTTACTCTCCCCTGACCTCGGCTCGTTTCCCTGTCCTGTGCATTTTCTGTTTTCTCATTTTTTCAGTTTTTTGGCAGTACACAATGTATACACCTGTACAATGTGGCCATATATGAAGAATCATTGCTCAGTACCTGTGATTTGCACTGATTCTATTCTTTTTTAGCTGGTCTGGAACAATTCTTTATCAAGTAAAAAAGTAAAATTCAATGTGAGACTACAGCAAGCTCTGCATATAATGAAAACAAATGCCTCCTGCATTACAGATACCATACTTGCAGCACTGACAACACAGTATAGATGAAAACTGAATCCACCTAGATTGGTCAAACATAAAATCTATTAGAGAATTACGGCCATATTATAATCTCTGATATGGTAGGAAAATTTGGGGTAAGATTTAGATTCCAGAATGATCAATACAAATATATGGAATCTAATAAACAAATGAAATGCTTCAGGGATGTGCTGAATACTCAGTCCTCAAAAGTAAATGCTGGTAAAGTATAAAGAGCTGTAGACATGGTACAGTATAACTGCTACAACATGAAGAACAATTGAAGAGTTGGCATTGTATCCCAGAAGGCCATCTGCACAAAATCAGCTTTATGGACAGATTTAAAAAAGTATTGTGTGGCTATTTGCAATTTCCTGTGCAATTTCTTTGAATGGATGGATGGATGGATGCAATGTACATGGCATAGGCCAGCAATGTGTATACTTGGACCTAAAGAACTACAGTTTTTTTTTCTCCAGCAATCCAGGCATTGTGCAGATAAATTACACCCATTACAAATCTTGTTATATAATAAGACACCAGACAAGAGGAATTTTCAGGAGCCATGTAAGGCTTTTCTAGTAATTTTTCTTTTGTTTGCTTGATTTTTTAAAATATTATTTATATTATTATTTTCTGTAATAACACCAACAGCTTTTTTTTGGTCTGTACCCATTGAACTCCAGAGTTACTTTGCAAGTGATACAATATAAAAACTGCAAAACAAAAGTGGTCAGTGAAACAGCTTGTTTATTGGGAATTTTAGAAGTTTACACCTTTACTTTCAGACTTCTTAACCTTCTAACCATTTATAAAGTATTCAGATGCCATATTTCTGTTTGGACATATTGGGTGTTTGGTGTTTTGGGAATTTGCACAGTAAGTTTTAAGAGAAAAAACCACCTGTTTCCCATCCAAATAAGCATAACTTCATATCTCCTAAAAAATAGCTTGGGCTCCTTTGAGGTATCTTTAGACAGACAGACACTTTATTAATCCCCAAGGGGAAATTCACAGCAGCATACTGATTAAAAAAATTAAAGAGTGATAAAAATGCTGATATAACAGACAGTAACTTTGTATAATGTTACCATTTACCCCCCAGGTGGAATTGAAGAGTCGCATAGTTTGGGGGAGGAACGATCTCCTCAGTCTGTCAGTGGAGCAGGACAGTGACAGCAGTCTGTCGCTGAAGCTGCTCCTCTGTCTGGAGATGATACTGTTCAGTGGATGCAGTGGATTCTCCATGAATTGACAGAAGCCTGCTCAGCGCTTGTCGCTCCGCCACAGATGTCAAACTGTCCAGCACTGTGCCTACAATAGAGCCTGCCTTCCTCACCAGTTTGTCCAGGCGTGAGGTGTCCCTATTCTTTCTGCTGCCTCCCCAGCACACCACCGCGTAGAAGAGGGCGCTCGCCACAACTGTCTGATAGAACATCTGTAGCATCTTATTGCAGATGTTGAAAGACGCCAGCCTTCTGAGAAAATATAGTCGGCTCTATCCTCCCTTGCACAGAGCAGAGCATCAGTATTGGCATTCCAGTCCAGTTTATCATCCAGCTGCACTCCCAGGTATTTATAGGTCTGTACCCTCTGCACACAGTCACCTCTGATGATCACAGGGTCCATGAGGGGCCTGGGCCTCCTAAAATCCACCACCAGCTCCTTGGTTTTGCTGGTGTTCAGTTGTAGGTGGTTTGAGTTGCACCATTTAACAAAGTCCTTGATTAGGTTCCTATACTCCTCCTGCCCACTCCTGATGTAGCCCACGATAGCAGTATCATCAGCGAACTTTTGCACATGGCAGGACTCCGAGTTGTATTGGAAGTCCAATGTATATAGGCTGAACAGGACCGGAGAAAGTACAGTCCCCTGCGGCGCTCCTGTGCTGCTGACCACAATGTCAGACATGCAGTTCCCGAGACGCACATACTGAGGTCTGTCTGTAAGATAATCCACGATCCATGCCACCAGGTATGAATCTACTCCCATCTCTGTCAGCTTGTCCTTGAGGAGCAGAGGTTGGATGGTGTTGAAGGCGCTAGAGAAGTCTAGAAACGTAATTCTTACTGCACCACTGCCTCTGTCCAAGTGGGAGAGGTGTAGCATACAGATGATGGCATCCTCCGCTCCCACCTTCTCCTGGTATGCGAACTACAGAGGGTCGAGGGCGTGGCGGACCTGTGGCCACAGGTGGTGAAGCAGCAGCCGCTCCATGGTCTTCATCACATGTGACATCAGGGCAACATGTCTCTTTCTCCTCATGTACACACAGAAAAATAGTTGCGTCCATGTTACAGAGCCAGTTTGCTCACCAGCTACTTATGGTCTATTAAGCATGTAGTGCCACGCCAATATTGCTAAAATCTATATATTGGTATTGTGGGAAATTCCATCCATCCATCTTCTTAACCCACTTACTCAGGGAAGGGTCTCAGGTCATGGATCCCATCCCAGCAATCAAGGCAGAGACAATACATGGAGAGGATGCCAGTCCATTACAGGGTGAGTGCACACACAGACACACACACAGATAGGCCAGTTTCGCAACACCCATTCACTAACCTGCATGTCTTTGGATTGTGAGTTAAAATCCACATGGACACGGAGAAGACTTGCAAACTCCACACAGGGAGCACGCAGGGCATAAACCCTAGTCTCTTTGCTGTGAGGAAGTAGTGCTACCACTGCACCACTCTGCTGCCATGAACAATTCTAAAAACAGCACAATCTAGAAAACCTCCAGTGTAAACATATACAACAAGCTGATAAAAAGACATTAAAATAATATAAGAAAGCAAATGTATACATATGTCCTAGATAGTTATAGGGTTGCAGCCCATTCTAATCGGAGTGGCACTTGTTCATCTCCCAGATACCACTAATCGCATTTCCCTTTACATATTCCTTTTTCATTACTTTGATCTACAGATAATTTTACCTTACTTTCTAATACCCCTTTCACCTGGGATGTTCAATATGTCAGGTTTTAATATGAATACTATTTTTAGTTTTCTTCAAGAAGTCAAATACAGCTAACAGAACAGCTTAGTCCACTGTATTATTTTCACTGACACATACATTTGGGAAACTCTTTAATTTTTGTAAATTTGATTCAATGTTGATTAATTCAAAATTGTTTCATTTGTGTATCACATAGTCCTGTTCATGGTAACAATTGTTGATAAGCAATAACAGCAAAGACTGCACCATAAAGTCATAGTGATCAGTCAAAAAGCGCTATATACTATGTATATAGAAATGGCTACCACTGGTATTACTCACCAGTACATCTGTCTGTAACTGTGTTTCTAAAGACTCTGTGTTTATCTATTAATTTATTTAAGGTGTCTGTAAAAAGCCAAATAAAGTTCTATTTATCTCAATCTAATCTAATCTAAATAAATTCAGTGCTAATAGCAACATACACAAGAAAAACATGGGCAAAAAGAAAGAGGGACATCCAGATATGTTGGAATTGTTACACTGGTTTAATTGCATGCTTTTCTTATTTAACCCTTCACACAGGTTATATTATTTTCTTATTTATTGAGGGTATAAGAAAAATGTAACTTGACAGCAGTCCCATGACTGTAAATCAATCAATAATATTTAACTATTGTAAAGAGTATAATAAAAAACAATTGAGATTTTTCTCAGTTTAAAAACCAATTTTTATTTTTATCAGTTTGAAGCTGGAAGCAAGTAAATGTTTAACTTTATCATTTCATCCTCCTACATTATTTCTATGTAAATATAGTAAATAGCAGTGAATAGTACAATACAGTGAGTTATTTTTTTATTATGTTAAATCTTTTAGTTTTTTAGTATGCATTGCTTAGGAAAATTAAAGCAGATGTAGAATACATAGAACAAGTACAAAACTTGGTACAATCAAATGATTGTGGGGGCTGGAGGAGGGAATGAATATATTCACGATTACATTTTTTTGAAATACTTAGTGTTATTCTATTCTTCATACTGGCTCATTTTTAGCATATATGCTGAAAAATGTGATTTTATTCTAGTGCTTATATTGTACTTCACAAGAAATTAACAGTATGTTAATTTTTACATTAAATTAAAAGTAACACAACAAAAAATGTCTTAAATTCTATTGTCGGAGCCTCTCAAACTAGTCAAACATTTGTTTTTACTTAAGTCTTTTTTTATATTTATATGGTACCTACAGGCCTGTGTGGTAATGTGCCTTACTGGCATTACCTGTAATTAAATACAGTAAAATTAGTTAAGTGTCCCCTGCATGGTGTTGAGAGAGACATTTGTTTGAGAAAAAGAAAGGTTAAAAAAAGTATAAAGAAAGGAAGGAAACTTGCCTTTTTTCCTTTTTATATAATGCTGACAGACGTCTTCATTGACCATATTAGCACCTTTTGGGGAGGGTCGCAGTGGGTCTCGTGTAGACTGGAGAGACAGACTTGCCATTGACCTGCCAGGATGGTATTGTCGGTCCTCCACTCCTGCATGTGCCTCCTGCGACCTCATAACTAAAGGAGTAAAAGAAAGTATTAAGCGCCTTAATATTAGTTTACCGCGGTTTAAAAAAGGGATCCCATGTTTGTAGTTGCCTGGGCAGTAGCTCAGGGGAAGGACGTAAAAATGGAAAGTGCTTACTTAGCGCGCCGGCTGCTTGAATTCATAGTGTTTTTGCAGGGCAGGAGACGCCACTTCTCGCAGACGCGTTCTCGTCTTTGCGTGCTTGCCAAGGGATGACGTAGGACAGTTTAATTGGTCGGCGCGAGGGCGCCGAATACAAAAGGGAATCATGGCCTCTAGAGGGGGTTCTTTCTGACTTGATCTTCTTAGAGAAAGGTACTTGGTAGAACAGCGTTTTGAATTTACCAAGCATTACGGCTTGTGTCTTGCTTATTGTAAATATCTTTTTCTTGTATATATAAATATCTCTGGATTCACTTTGGTGGAGGTATTTATTGGGTTTTGGTGCACAGTTTATTTTTGTATATATTGTGACGTCCCGTCGAATACACACTCAGGAGCCGCTTGTCCGGGGAAGTCTTCCAAAAATGCCGACTGGCTTTTTATTCAATCAGCCGCGATATAAACGGTGCCCTACAGCCGCCCGTTGTCTGGGTCACGGGGACACCTCCAAAATAACAAAGACTAATCACCTTCGTCCTATCTACCTCTCTTACTCTCCAAACAGTTACTTCCCTTCCGTACACCTTATACTGTTCTCCTCACTTTCTCCAGCCTCCAACTTCCGGCCACCCACCACTTTTTATCACGCCCCATTAATTAATTAACCCAGATCCCTGTCACTCATCTCTCTCTCTAGGGAGGTGCCCCAAGCCCTTACAAACAGGGTTCCCTCAAGACTCCACCCCAACACTGCTTCCCTTCCCTATAGCCCATGCAATGGCAAGACACGTCACAATATACTTTTTCTGTATTTTGAATATTTTTGTTTTGGTAAATCCTGTGTACACTGTTTGAAGGAACAGCTTCATTTTGGTTCGTGTATGTATGGTTTTCACTAGTTTGTATGCAGTATTCTTTTTCATTTGGGACTTTCAGTCAACAATATAAATACTGTATATACAGTAGTCGCTATTTTTGGGCTGCATTTACTTACTGTTTTTGTGTGTCCTTTGCGGTATTGGACTGTGTATTAATATACAAATTCCACAGGACATTATTTTTGTTTTCTTTAAGTGCACCTGTAAATAAAACCTCACTTTATTTTTCAAAAAACCCAACACTTTTTGTGTCCGTGTTTCCCTGTCTTACACCATCATCCTGATCACGCTCGGTTCTCACATACTAGACACCTAGAATGTAAGTTGGTGATTCTAATTCCCACTATACAGGATGTCACAGCCTGATTCTTTGTTAGCTTGTTTGGTGCACTGAAGTGAGCCTTTAGTGTTGCAGAAAATTAAATATTAGGATAAAGAATACTTTGAATATAATTAATATTATATCTAATGAGATGAATATTTGGGTTTAAAGTCCTTTATCTTCACACAAAGATTGTTTTCTTTCATTTTTGCCTAATCTATAATTAACAATTTTACTTTAGAATTGACTTTAAAATACAGGTACAACTAAATGGTATATAAAGTTTTAAATACAGTACTCTCGTTCCTTCCTATATTTTGGAATATTTGCCCCCCCCCCCCCTTCTTATTATTCCTAGAGGTAAGCATAAAAGAAGTGGTGAGGCAGCATTTTGCTGTTATACACCAAAAATCTGGAGATAATTTACTGACAGAGATACAGAGGGCAAACACTGTGGGTTATTTAAAAAAAACTCATACAAACACTTTTTTAATTTGGCTTTTTCACAGCTAAATTTTATTTATACTCCTAAAACACTACACATGTATAGAAATTATCATATTCTTCATGAATTTGCAATCACTATTAATCTCTGTTTTCTGTTCTGTTTTTTCCTGTGGTGACATTTTGCACCACTCCCACCTGTTTAGGGCACTGTGCCACCACCTGCTTTGCTCGAATGAATGTGGATGTACCAGCTGTTCATGAGACCCACTGCATCGACTCCTCTGGTATGGAGCCTGGAAACAATGAGGAATGACAGGATATTTATGTTAGGTAGATTGCCTAGTGGGAGGTGCACAGTCTTTTGGCCTTGGAACCCCTTTCCGGAGATTTTTTTCCCCCCTGTCTTCCTGGCTATCTCACCTTATCATCCTACTCATCTTTAGAGACTTAGAATACAATGATATATATATAAGAACTCTGCCTTTCTACTAATTATATATCTGTTTTATGTAAGCCTAAATTGAATTTATGTTTTGTTACTTATTCATTGTTATACTTAACTAATTCAATTTGGTTTTCTTTTCTTGTAACTTTTCCTTTGGAGATACTGTAAAACGCTTTGAGCTACATCTTGTGTATGAAAATGTGCTATAGATATAAATGTTAATATGTTTGTTATTTACAAGTATGTTTTAAGATAAGGTGTCCCTGTCAAAGGCTGCTTCCTGCTCTGTGTTTAACAACAACAACATTTATTTATATAGCACATTTTCATACAAAAAGTAGCTCAAAGTGCTTTACATAATGAAGAGAAGAAAAATAAAAGACAAAATAAGAAATTAAAATAAGACAACATTAGTTAACATAGAAAGGAGTACGGTCCGATGGCCAGGGTGGACAGAAAAAACAAAAAAAAAAAAAAAACTCCAGAAGGCTGGAGAAAAAAATAAAATCTGTAGGGGTTCCAGGCCACGAGACCGCCCAGTCCCCTCTGGGCATTCTACCTAACATAAATGAAATAGTCCTCTTTGTAGTTCGGGTTTTTCACAGAGTCACTTGATGCTGATGATTGTACAGACTTCTGGCTTTTAATCCATCCATCATGCTTCCAGAATTGGCCCCAGCTCACAACCTGATACTGTAATAAGTTTTTTAAAAATGGCTGAATTCAGTAAGAAATTAAGAAACTGCAGAAATATGGCAATACATTTAAATAAAACAAATATGCAAGCTGGATGAATAGGGTCTCTGAAAATTGTCTTTAAAACTATAGAGTTTTTGCTAACAAAATATAACATTTTCAGACTCACTTACTTTTTTTTTAAGGGCATAGAGGGGATGGTGTTGGGGTCTAGTGCCATTCCAGACAACCTCAGGAATAAAGCAGGAAATAAACCTGAAAAGAGCACTAGTCAATCTAAGGGTTCACTCATACACACTCAAATAAAGAGATAATTTGAAATTGACAATTAACCTTAGTTGGAAAAAAAATAATATTTTCAGAAGTTAATATTTAATTTTTAATTTTTCTAGAGAAGACCTATATTTTTTAACACTATATTGTCCTTATGATTTTTATAGCATGTATTTTTCATGAAGTGTTTAATATATGTCTTATACATTTTATGATACTAGTTATTATGGAATACTTCACATTACATTGGTTAGTAATGATTTGTCTTTCAAGAATTTTCTGTGCTTTTTGACTGTGATATGCAAAGGAAGCACATATAACATTTTTAAAGAATCAAAAGGCCTATAATTAATAATTGGTCTAAATATAGGACTTAAGTCACAGATTTTTGACAATTTAGATGCCTGCTAATTCAAAAAAGCTTTTTGGATAATTTCTATTAATTTAACCGCTATTAAAAAAAAAACACAGTGCTGATAAAAATGTATGTTTGTTTATTTTTTCATTTTAAATGTAACTCAGACTGCACATCCTTCCAAAACCTTTAACCTCTCTCTCTCTCAGCTCGCTCGCTCGTTCTGTTTGTGTCATACTCCTTTACTCTTTTTTTGTTTAGCTGCTGATTTTGTGCTATACACAGAAGAGGAAAAAGATGTCTGTGCAGATCACCTATGCAGCAGTAAACGTAAAAAAAGATGGGAAAGAGAAGGAGAAAACACGTGGCTTTATGTCTTTAGAGAGAAAGACAGGTACATTTTTATTTTTTGTGCTTTTTTTTAAATCTGTATGGGTATGTGTTATGGCTGATAATGAAAAATAGGTCTTTAGAGTGAGCAGCACTAATCACTGCATTGTTATGCTAAAAAACAAATTTAAATTTTAAAAAGTTTGTATAAAATTAACACTTTATTTTTACTGAACATTAAAACTGAATAATGTCTAATACCAACAAGCTGAAACCTCTTTATTCAGACTTAAATGGTTCAAGATGAAAATTAATTATATGCTTGTAGCATATACTGCAATTTATGTAAGTTTTCTGAGGTTGAAACATTTCTTAATTTAGTCAGCTAAGCAAGATCCAACTGTTGTGTAAAGTATAAAATAATGATGTCTATTACAGCCAAAATAGACTAAATATGTGGTTTTGCAATCCCAGCAGGATGCAAAAAATTCATCCATACCTCCACTTTCAGATAAGTCAAATGCTGTTTTAAAAACACTATATACTCATATAATATAATATAATATAATATAATATAATATAATATAATATAATATAATATAATATAACTGGCTGTTATATATAATTTTAGTTCTCATTCTTGTGAAATATTTCATTTTCAGCATACAGGGTGCAAACATCTTATTTTTACTACTTTACGTACGTATGTAACAGTTCATGAAGAAATGACAGTACACTTTACATTTTATTATTGGATTTAATCAACATGGTGAAATTAGCCTTTAAATAACAACTCAACAGGTATTTTATCGACAAACTTTTACTTACAACTGTTTTTCAGGAAAAAAAACATTTTAATAAAAATTGATATATAAAATGACCAGTTAAGTTCAATCAAAGTAATTAAACTTGACATTTCTTTCAAATTACATAGTTCCACGGAAACAACTAAGTAGAAATGTAGCACAGAATCATGCAATATTAAATAATTGCCTATTGAAATTAAATGTATTAACGTAACAGATTGTAAAAGAATGAGTAAGGATATAATGAAACCTTACTGAAGAAAAGGCAACTGTGCAAAATCTGTAAAAAAATATCAATGGTCTACTTCATAATGTTGGGTGTTTGGAATAAATGTGATCAATAATCAAAGAGTATCAAATTAGAAGTGCCAACGGGCAATGGTGGAGAATTATGCTTATAGTGGAAAAGCCCTGGCAAAGCATTACTGGGGTGAAAACCCAGCACTTGGAGATGGTCATGGAATCCAGACCTCAGGCAGTAATTGACTGTAAAGGATTTTCAACCAAATATCAAAAATGACCATTATATTTATGATTTTGTTAGTTTGTCCAAATACTTTTGAGCTCCTGGAAATGGGGGAGCAATGCAGAAAAATGACTTTCATTCCTAAACTGCTCATACAATATTTTTTGGTAAACTCCTTAAATTAAAGCTGAAAGTCTATACTCCAATCAAACAATGATCACTTCATTTAAAATCCACTGTGGTAGCACACAGAGCCAAACTTATGAAAATGGTGTCACTGTCCAAATATTTTTAGACCTGACTGTATTTCTACATTTTTAAATATATAATGTACTTTTTTATTGTAGTACATATTTTTAAATATATTAACCTGGTATTGAAAATATAATTCAATAGTATTTTTATATTGAAGTGTATCCCAGACCAAATCACATTGATACATCACTAGTTATTAACCCCAAATTAACCTTATAGCCTGAAATGTTCATTTCTCACTACAAAACTTGGTTGGAAATTTGCTACTAAAATATGGTGATTTCAAATAAACTCTGCCTAAAATACCTTTTTCAAATGTTTAGCATTTTTGCTGTTGACATAGTAAATCGTCTTTTTTATCATAGTTTTTTTTACTTTGTAGCTTGATATCCTACATGAGAATGTATAACTTTTATTTAATATACATTTGCTTAAGAACCAATGGTCTAATATTCCAGACCTACAGTATTTATAGTTATAATTGTTAGCCTGACAGGAGATTTTACATGCAGAAACTAAGAAATATACATTTAACTAATTTCCCACCAACAACAACATAAACAAATTTGTAAAGTCTACACAGATATATGCAAATGACATCATCCAAATAGATGCGACTTTTAAGGGGTAGAGTAGATCCCAAAATAAGACTAGATGAGTCCAAAATAAAGACAAATGCTATGTTTTATTAGCAGAGAGATATTCAGAACAGAAGGAGTAAGGCACATATTCAACAAAAAGAGTTAGACATGCACATATACAAAATACTAAGCACTATCGCCACACTGGGCCTACCTGTACAAGTTTTTGTTCCTATCTGGCGCTAAAACAACTAATTCACTATTCAGTCCAGTTGCAATCCTTCCTACATCCAGATACCTGCTTCCAAAACAGTGGCCTCTTTCCCCTCATTTACATCAAATAAGCAGTTATCTCTATGTTCCCACCTAACTCCAGACATAGCAGAAGGGATTAGCAGCCTGACCCGGGTATATTTCCAATGTCATTCAGTTTCTCCAAAGAAGTACTTTCAGGTCCACTCTGTAAAACCCTAGCAAGTACCTGAGCTCCCAGGCAACCCCAGGAATCACTGCAAACATACATGTTCAAGGTACAGACATCAATGAAGAACCTGAAGTAAGAATTAAATATTAACATACTTTATCCAACCATCCATTAAAACATTCTTGCTGGGAAGTACATGTTTACTTGTATAGTAAGTATAGTAAATTCCATAACAGCTCACCATATGTTCATTTACAATGTCAGTTGTTCTAATGTGAGTATACAGTACAGTGAGCAAAGGAATAAATAAACTGTTTTCTTAAAGTCAAAGAAAGCACAGAGAAATGTTTCAGCATTGAATAAGTTGCAGCCTATATGATGAAGCAGCTACTTATGTGAATGATTTTTAGTGGGTTACAGCAAATTCAAAATAATGTGTATTCATTATGAAAACTGTTTATTTTTTTTTCCCTTACAAAAAAAATAACCAAATAAATCAGCTACCTGTCAGAAACATGCGTCTGGATACACATTATTTTGCATATATTAGACACAATATAATTGTAAGTATGTTTGTTTTGATACATTGAGTGAAATGTATATTATATTATATTTCAGATATAGCCTTAAAATATTCGTTTGACATACAAATATTTTACATTGTACTGAAAGGTCTGTTTGTTAAGGTCTTGAGTTATAAGGTCACATATCTGGGCAGTTTTGGTGGCACAGTGGTTAGCTGTTCTGTATCATGAATGTATTGAGCTTGCATGTTCTTCACAATCTGTGTCGATTTCACTCCAACTAACTCAGTTTTCCTCTCACATTCCAAAGAGATGCATGTTAAGTTAATTACCAATTCTAAATTGTCTTCATGTGGATACGTGTTTGAGTGGGGTCTTTGATGTTTGGTTCCTGCCTTGTACCCAATGCTTCTGAGATGGGCTCTGACCCTCTGTGACCTGAATTAAATTAAGTGGTTTTGCAAATGTTATATTATTCCAATTTTTTTTTATTTGACCTATTTTCTAAGTAAAACTTGTGTATTACTACTTTTCCTCCAATTAACTTGAATACCCACAAGTGAGCAAAGTAGAAAACTTTCCATTTAATACTTTGTTTTTGTTCTAAATTTCAACATTCTAATATTCACTTTAATTACATTTGCTATCCTTCCAGCTTTTATTGAAGCTTTTTTTTCTTAACAAAGCATGTATAAGACAGAAATAGATTACAAGCAATTAACAATTAGAAATGGAGAAGGAAAGAGAGAGAGAGAGAAACATTGTAATGATAACACTACAAACAACAATGATTAAGAAAAGGAGCTCAACCTTTCTAAACTCAGAAAACCCTTCAATATAAGTTCCAGAAATTTGGCAGTTTTTCTGTCTTTCGAAATATGGCCAACATAAACTTTTGTATACTTTTAATTTTGAATCCTTAATACATGTAGGCTATGCTGCTGAATAAATGCTTGCTGCATAATGCATCATCCTCAGGGTTGGGAACACTATACAGCTCTTAACTCAAAGACAATTTATAGCTAGGACATCAGGTTTTCAAGGGCTTTAAGTAAGTTAGGACTGTTGATTAAATACTGACTGTAAGCTTCTCTAGGAAAAAGTCACAGTCCCTGTCATTGAATCAATTTTGTAATCATTTTGTAGTAAATGGTCCATTGATTCAAGTCAGGTTTGAAATATCATTCATACACTAATCCTAACCATAAAAACACCCCGCAAATGATTTTGAGAAGCTTCTCTGGCAATGCTGTTTTGAATTTAAGGATTCTGTATTGTGATGACGCAAATATGAATCTGGTGATTTTTTTCATTTTTCTCAAGGCTGCCCTTGTACAGTGCATAATCATTTAATTTAATATTTCTGATAAAAGCAAACAATACAAATAATTTTTACCACAATTCAAGTCAAGCGCATTAGAAAATTGTTACAGAATCTTAGGTACAAAGTAAACAATGCAAATTACAACCATATCTCCATCCATTCATTTTTAAATCTTCTTAATCCAAAGGTGGGTCATGGAATACAAGCACGTTTCTAGAAAACAATGGACATTAGACACCCTCAAGAGCATACCAATCCATTTCTTGGCACACACTCACAAATGCATACACCTACATTCACACAAACAGGGACAAATAAAATCTGACAATTAACCAAACATGTATATCTGTGAGACACAGGAATATGAAAAATATGGGAGAAAAGAAATAGTAATTATTTCATCACCATCCTGTACTATGTGCAAATATATCTTTGTGTATAAAATTAATTCTGTGCATTTTAATAATCAATATGATACATGTGTATACTAATTCTTTTATAGTGTCATTTCATGTTTTTTGCACAAGGTATCTGTAGTTATGAAGAAAAAAAAAGGAACTAAAAACATAACAACATTCTTATATTTGTTTATTATAATTCATGTTCGCAAGGCTTCAGAGTTATTTTTGATATCATTAAGTACAAGTCACAAACCAAACCTGGTCCAGACACCAGTCCATCAGAGTGGCCATTAATTTACACACAGTCATCAATAATAGCCAATTAACCAATACGCACATCTTTAAAATGTAGAAGACTAGAATGCCCTGTGAAAAATCCCTGAATACATGATAAGAATGTACAGGTTTTGAACCAAGGATATTGTTCTGCCCTTTACAAACATGATATTTGATAAAGCACATAAACAATTCACTGGACACAAAAGCACTACGTAATATTGACAGTGCCAGAAGTTTATCCAATTCCTCTGCCCTAAAAGTCTATCTATTTGTGGTATCTGTAATGTGTCTTGAAATGCCTTAGATTGTGTCTTGTCGTCTTTAATCTCAGTAGAGTATAAGGATTTATAGTAGTCTCTAAATTTGTGCATTATATTTTTATGGTCAATGATTTTGTCTCCGTTTGTGCTGGTGATTGCTAGGATTGCATTGCAAACTTCTTGCTTGTTGTTTTGTTGAGCTAAGATCTTATTAGCTTTCTCTCCTTGTTCATAATAATGATGTCTTGATTTAAGTATGAGTTGTTCAGTTTCTTTAGCTGTTAAGAGGTTGAGCTCTGAATGCAGAGCCTGCCTTTTCCTATGAAGCGTCTCACTTGGACATCTGGCATGTTCTTGATCTGTTCCAATTTAAAAACTAAATTCCATGAAATAGAAGGAGTAGAGAAAGGATTCTAGTGCCAAACTGAATTAATTGATAATAAGCCATGGAATGTCTCACACAATATTATTTATAAAATATACAGACATAGGTATCTATACCTGTATAGGTAGGTGACACTGTAAGGAAGAATTTACACTGAGGGAGAGAAGCATGGGCAGAAGAAATTGGAAACCCCAATATTTTTCTACAGCCTCAATTCCAATGAAGTTGGGACGTTGTGTAAAACGTAAATAAAAACAGAATACAATGATTTGCAAATCATTTTCAACCTATATTCAATTGAATACGCTACGAAGACAACATATCGAATGTTCAAACTGATAAGCTTTATTGTTGTTTTGCAAATCTTCACTCATTTTGAATTTGATGCCTGCAACACATTCCAAAAAAGCTGGGACAGGGGCATGTTTACCACTGTGTTATATCACCTTTCCTTTTAACAACACTCAATAAGCGTTTGGGAACTGAGGACACTAATTGTTGAAGCTGTGTAGGTGGAATTCTTTCCCATTCTTGCTTGATGTACAACTTCAGTTGTTCAACAGTCTGGGGTCTCCGTTGTTGTATTTTGCGCTTCATAATGTGCCGCACATTTTCAATGTGAGACAGGTCTGGACTGCAGGCAGGCCAGTCTAGTACCCACACTCTTTTACTACGAAGCCACGCTGTTGTAACACATGCAGAATGTGGCTTTGCATTGTCCTGCTGAAATAAGCAGGGACATCCCTGAAAAAGACGTCGCTTGGATGGCAGCATATGTTGCTCCAAAACCTGTATGTACCTTTCAGCGTTAATGGTGCCTTCACAGATGTGCAAGCTACCTATGCCATGGGCACTAACACACCCCCATATCATCACAGATGCTGGCTTTTGAACTTTGCGCTGATAACAATCCGGATGGTCCTTTTCCTCTTTGGCCCGGAGGACATGACGTCCGTGATTTCCAAAAACAATTTGAAATGTGGACTCGCCAGACCACAGCACACTTTTCCATTTTGCGTCAGTCCATCTCAGATGAGCTCGGGCCCAGAGAAGCCGGCGGCGTTTCTGTGTGTTGTTGATATATGGCTTTTGCTTTGCATGGTAGAGTTTTAACTTGCACTTGTAGATGTACCGACGAACTGTGTTAACTGCCAATGGTTTTCTGAAGTATTCCTGAGCCCACCTGGTAATATACTTTACAGAATGATGTCGGTTTTTAATGCAGTGTCGCCTGAGGGATCGAAGGTCACGGGCATCCAGTGTTGGTATTCGGCCTTGCCGCTTACGTGCAGAGATTTCTCTAGATTCTCTGAATCTTTTGATGATATTATGGACAGTAGATGATGAAATCCCTAGATTCTTTGCAATTGTATGTTGAGAAATATATTTGCCCATGCAGTTGTTCACAAAGTGGTGAACCTCGCCCCATTCTTGCTTGTGAACGACTGAGCCTTTTGGGGATGCTCCTTTTATACCCAATCATGACAAGCACCTGTTTCCAATTAACCTGTTCAACTTTGGAATGTTCAAAACAGGTGTTTTTTGAACATTCCTCAACTTTCCCAGTCTTTTGCTGCCCTGTCCCAGCTTTTTTGGAACGTGTTGCAGGCATCAAATTCAAAATGAGTGAAGATCTGCAAAACAACAATAAAGTTTATCAGTTTTAACATTCGATATCTTGTCTTTGTAGTGTATTCAATTGAATATAGGTTGAAAAGGATTTGCAAATCATTGTATTCTGTTTTTATTTACGTTTTACAGAACGTCCCAACTTCATTGGAATTAGGGTTGTATTTTAATCAAAAGTATAACCATTATTAATTGTTTCTAAATAACTGAAGTACAACATGTCCCTCTGTTGTCTGCACTGATTACAACCAGTACTACAAGATGCATTCCATTATGCTTATTTTATACAGACAACAATTTTCAGTATAAATATATTATAAAATATATTATAAAAGCATTGCAAAATTTTCTATCATTTACTTTGTTAAACTGAGGGAGTTCTTTTAATCTAATTGAAAGAAGAGAAAACATTTTATTTGCATAGTAACATTTATGCGAGGTGTTTTGATGTGGACATCACTGTAAAAGGCAATCAACAGCACTGCAGTTAATTTGAAAAGTCCCTTCCATACTGCAACCTGCATTAAACACCTGGCAGTAACCACAAGCTATTTTAATGTTGTTATAGTTAAAAAAACCAGAAAAGATGGTGAGAGGAATAAGAGAAACTTCCAGAATGCATGTCCACATGCTTAAAGGAGCAGAAAGTGCTGGGGTGCCCAAGTGTCACTAATCTGTTAATGTGCTCCAGCATCTTAGATACATTATGTGATTATGTTCACTCACTGTATTGAGCATCAACTTAACTTTAATTTTCCTTATAAGTATATTTTAAATCAATACAAGAGAATCATTGCCCTGGTATTACAAGAAGGTAGAAGGAAAGACATACAGAATTTATGAAGGCCATGTTACATACTGGTTTAAAATTAGGAAGATATAGAAAGCACTTGGAAGAGATAATCATAGTTACTTATGTCATGACACGTAACAGGAATGAATAAGAAAAATAATTTCTCAACCACTGTACCTATAATTTTACAAGCTACTATAGATTATGTGATTTTTAAATATTGTTTGGATTTGTTATCAGAAAGCTGCTCAAACATATGTAAATTTACTGTTTAAAAACAACTTAAG
Source organism: Erpetoichthys calabaricus (assembly GCF_900747795.2). NCBI lineage: Eukaryota > Metazoa > Chordata > Cladistia > Polypteriformes > Polypteridae > Erpetoichthys > Erpetoichthys calabaricus. The sequence goes on along the minus strand of NC_041402.2, from coordinate 101,145,734 downwards.
ACAATTAAGAAAATTATGTTTCATGACACATAAACCCCTTCTAAAAGTGTTAAATTTGATTATAAACCAAAATATCCATTGCTTTATTTTGTAAGTTTCAGCAAAGGTTTAAAAACATATGACCACACATGTTCAGCACCAAGATGGGTTGCATCCTGATCTTTTTTTATAATTATGCGACAGAAGTGTATTGGTATTGGCAATGGAGTAATCATACATTTATCAAACAGAGCAAAGTAAGCGGTAAGGAGGAGAATGATCATTTGCTATTGTTGCAGACCAACGGCAAACATCATTTCATTAATAAACAAATCATCATCCATATATTTCAATAAATTGTTAGCTGATTTTAAAATTTCATATATTTATTTTTGACTGAGCAATGCATTGGCACGGGAGTTAGACTTCTGAGTCACTGCTTGTATAAAGTGTGCGTGTTCTCCTTGTCTGTGTGGATTTTCTACATGCATCCTATATCCTTACAAATATCAAAGTTGTGCAGGTTAGTTTGTATGGTATCTCTAATTTGGCCTACCTGATTGAGAATGTGCATGAGTGTGACTTAGCATGGACGTGCTATGGAGAAAGGTTTGCCGTTCACCTCACCAATGACCCCTATATTGGAATAAGCAGGTTCAAAAAATAAAAAGATTTTTATCTTATTGGGTATATGATTCTTTAGTGAGGTAAAAAATGAAGTGATTTCTAGTTTGAATATATAGAAAGTGCCCTTTAATAATGTTGTTTACGTGCCACACAGTAAAATGTCCATATTTCTCTGCAGGACTTGGTTTCAAAGCAGATGGTGACATTTGTGAGTCATTTTAAAACATGGCAAAATAGGTGTGATACGCATTCATCTAACACACTGACATATAAAGGCAAAATGACTGTACGAATTCTAAGAATACCAGTAAATCAAGTCTGCTTAAGAAAGAGCTGTCGTTGTATATAACTATATATTTTATTATACATTGTTTACTATTATTATGTAAATTATACTGTAAGTGGTACATTACAATATACATTGTATATATTTTTTGTATAGATAAAAATAACCCACATTATTGACTAATTTGCATTATTTTAATGGAATTTGCTAAAATATGTTTGTATATTGGGGCAGTACAGTAGCATAGTGGTTGTGCTTCTACCTCACAGTAAAGAGACCAGGGTCAGGGTCCTCCCAGTGTAGAGCTTGCATATTCTCTCTATGTCTGCATGAGTTTTTTCCAGGAGTTCTGGTTTCTGCCCACAATATTTCTTTACATTTTATATAGCGCTTTTCTCACTACTCACAGGGAGGACCCGGGAAGCAAATCCACAATCTCCTTACTGCAAAGCAGCAGCACTACCACTGCGCCACCTGTGAGGATCCAAAGACATGCCGATTAGGTGGATTGGTGATGCTAAACTGTCATTATTGTGTATGTGTTGTGTATGTGTGTTCACCCTGTAATGGACTGCCTTGCCCAGGGATTGTTCCTGCCTGCACGCTGTGCTTGCTAGGATAGGCTCCAGCTCCACTCAACCCTGCTAAGGATTAAGTGGGTTTAGAAAGTGGTATGTTTTAAAATTTGTATGTTGTTTTTAAATGTATATAAATATCAATGGACTGTGATGAGCTAGCCTAGCCTTTTTCATGTCTTGTGTGCAGTGGTGCCAGGATAGTCTTCAGCCGTGTGTGACATTCAATTGCACTAAATGAGTTTGAAAATGTTACGTTATGTTAGGTTGTTTGTGTCCTGTACATGGCTGATTCCTGCATTTTACCTATAGCTATTAGGTAGGCACTGGCTCTCCTTGTCCCCGAACTGGATTAGAAAATGGGTGAAAGAATAATAAAATATGTAAAGTTGTGTAAGTATATATACTGCCTCGCAGTTGGGAGATCTGGGGTCCTGGGTTCGATTCCCGGGTCCTCCCTGCGTGGAGTTTGCATGTTCTCCCCGTGTCTGCGTGGGTTTCCTCCGGGCGCTCCGGTTTCCTCCCACATTCCAAAGACATGCAGGTTAGGTGGATTGGTGATTCTAAATTGGCCCTAGTGTGTGCTTGGTGTGGGGGTGTGTTTGTGTGCGTCCTGCGGTGGGTTGGCAGCCTGCCCAGGATTGTTTCCTGCCTTGTGCCCTGTGTTGGCTGGGATTGGCTCCAGCAGACCCCCGCGACCCTGTGTTTGGATTCAGTGGGTTGGAAAATGGATGGATGGATATATATACGGTATATATATATATAATATACATATTTTTCGTTTATGTATTATTATATGTATTATTTACATGTGCAGAAAAACAGATATTATTGTATGACTTTATGTTCAGATCTTATGAAAATGTATTTTAAATTTTAAAAAACAACTCCCAGGTTTTTACATTTTGCATTTTGCCATTTGCCTTTGAAATCCTCACAGGTGGAGCAGTGGTAGTGCTGCTGCTTTGCAGTAAGGAGATTGTGGAAGATTGTGGGTTCGCTTCCTGGTTCCTCCCTGTGTGGATAGCACTTTGAGTACAGAGAAAAGCGCTATATAAATGTAATTTATTATTATATTGATAGGCCGTAGTTTGGTTGTTTTAATTCTGAGTAAATTTTTTTGTATTATCCTACTTATATTCAATGTAAAATTGTAACATAACTTAACTATATCTTCTACTGTATGTAACATTTTTCTGTTTGCTGATTACAGGTTAAAAGTTAAATGAATTATATATTGGTAAATTTAACTGATAATCAAAAGTAATCAAAGTAGTACTTTTTCTGAAATTTTCATCTAACGATAGTAATATTTTCTAGATGACTATTTTCTATTCCTCAAGCTCCTTATCAAAGTAAATAGTACAGTTTAAAACAGCAAGATACAAAAATTTGTTTGAGAATCACTGCCTTTGTTCATTAGGAAGTTGTATGCTACTACAGGTCAGGTCAGGTTAGGGAGCATGCACTGGTACAGAACATTGTCGCACCCACCACAATATGCTACTACTTTGGAAAATAAAAAAAGTAAAAAGGCCATAATCAGGCTAGCAGCAATAAGAAATGTCCACACCAACTTGCTGCTTCATTTTAAAATATTTTATTACAATCAAACAGGCAAATTCCAGTTTTCTATTTCCCAACAAATACAGGCTTCTGTCAATCCACTCCTTTTTCTAATCTCTTTCTTATTACTTGTAATAAAAGCTTTCATAGTGCCAGAGGCAATGAGAAGCAGATTGCACTAACCTTTAGTTATTCTAAAGTGACATCCAGTGGCATTTAGAAGATATGTATGCCTCACCCTAGTCCATTAAAGGCATGCAGTGGTGTGCTCTCACATAAGGTTAGCATATGTTGATTTCATTTTTAGAATTTGCAGTGGATGTAAAATCCCCGACACATATTTCATCCTTTGCAAACTGTTTTGAAACTAGTGTGCCAGAGATTTATACCGGTATATAGATAAATTGTATCCTAGTCAACCCCAAAAAATGTGTTACATGAAATAAAAGGTTGTACTTTGATATTGCTTAGCTTTTTGTGTATGTGTGTGTGTTCTGTGTAGAACCCTGAGTCAGTCTTCTGCTAAGAGTGCTCTATAAAGGACTAAACTTCAATAACCAATTCGTCAAGGTAAATTAAACAAAACATCATGAAACTTTAAGGAAGACAGCAAAGAAGAAAATTAACTTATCTTCGCAGAAGACAGGTTGACTGTTTTCAGTAATAAGGTTTGCTCATTTCAGACAATTAAATGTAAACAGATTGGTCAGAAAGTATACAGTTAAAATGACTAAAAAGCACTGTAAAGGACAGCCGGGTCCCATGCCCGGCAGGGACGCCTCTGCTACATCTGTTCCGGGGGAGCAGCCATGGACTGTTCAATACCTCCCCCGGGATGCTTGGTGGCAGCCTCCCTGGCAGCCAATGATTCCCCAACCCAGAGCATGGCTCCAGGGGAGATGGAGTCCTCCACAGCCTGGTTGGGGGCTCGGAGGGCCGCCAGGGGGAGCTGCGTGGAGTCAGCAGCCTGGCTGGTCATACCTTCAGTCCCACCCGGAAGGGCAATTAGGACCAGGTGGCCAAGCACCTGGACGGCTTCCGGGTGGGATATAAAAAGGGCCAGCCACCACCACTCAGAGAGCCAGAGTCGGGAGGAGGAGGACTAAGCCTGAGGAGGAGTGGTGGTGCTGAGGTGAAGAGAAGTGTGGTTTGTGAGTGTTCCGTATTTAAGTGCTTGTGGGACTGTGTTGGGCCTGTGGGACACGGGGAAGGCGTGCCCCACGGCTGAAGAGAAATAATAAAGAGTGTTTTATTTAAGTACGTGCCTCTGCCTGAGTCTGTGCCGGGTCGGGCGCTATATAGCGCCTTTTACAGCACTCAAGCAAAAAAAAAGAATTAATAACCAATAACAACCAACTGTATGATGGCCATTAAGATAATAAACTGCATCATGTTTCTGAGACATTGATTTTAAGATAGAATAAGATAAAGTTGAATGGGGTTTGTGCACAAGAGAAGCAGTTTACAATTTAAAAGACCAGCCTGAGAAGAGTGCTGTTACATTGTTCTATTTTAAGAAGAGATTAATTATCAAAAATAAATAACCAATGAAGACAGAAAACTGGAAGGTTGTGAATGTTTTGAACCTGTCTTCAGCAAAAGCATCAATGATGGTGAAAATGCTGATACTTTATAGGACAAGAATAACCTTTTTTCAAGTCAGAGTTATTTGTTCACCATCATGATATATCTTAGTCTGCCACGTCAAATTCTGTACATCTGCCGTGAACAGACAAGTGAGTGGGAAACTTATCCTTACCTTAAGAAAATAGTTTTAAGAATCTTTGATTAAATGTATCACTTTTCTTTTGTTACCACAAGCATGCCTCAGAAATGTGGAAGATATGTTTTCTTAAATCAAAACCTTTGCCACTTCAAAATGGACATATTCAGTAAGTTTTAAGGCTTTTGTTTTTGTATTTGACCTGATGCCCTTTAAAGCTCATTCTAAACCACAAGAGTGCACATGGCATTTTTTTTAAATCTTTATTTTATTAATTTTATTGTAATCATTCCATACAAACAGATCAATTTATAACCAAACAAATTAAGGACAAATCAAACCCCACCCCTGAGAAGGAGAGCTTAGCTAAAGGAGAATTGCTTAGGGCTTTTTAATAAAACAACAATAAGCAAAGGAAAGGGAGAAATAAATATATATGTAAATAAGAGATGGAGAAGGGAATTAAATGCGGTAATAGTTATTTCTCTTATTCTAAAATAATATCGATCAGATCCTGCCAGGTTTTGAAAAAATTTTGTACAGATCCTCTAACTGAGAATTAGATTTTTTCCAATTTCAAATAATATAAAACATCGGTTTCCCACTGACTTATCAGAGGAGAGTTAGGATTCTTCCAATTTAACAGAATAAGTCTGCGTGCCAAAAGTGTAGTGAATGCAATCACCGTTTGCTTGTCCTTTTCCACTTCAAGTCCGTCTGGAAGAACACCGAATACAGCTGTTAGTGGGTTAGGAGGGATTGTGACCCCAAGGCTGTCTGAAAGGCACTTAAAAATTTTTGTCCAAAATTATGTTAATTTGGTGCAGACCCAGAACATGTGACCCAGTGAGGCAGGAGCTTGGTTGCAGCGTTCGCAAGTTGGATCTAGCCCTGGAAACATTTTGGACAGTTTTAAGCGAGACAGATGAGCTCGATACATAATTTTTAGTTGAATAATTCTATGCTTTGCGCATATGGAGGTCGAGTGAATTCTCTGCTTTGCTACCTTCCACTCCTTTTCTGATATATTGATTAAGAGATCTTCTTCCCAATGTCCTCTTGGATCTTTGAAAGGTAAGGACTCTAATAGGATTTTATATAATGCGGAAATGGTGTTTAATTCCTTGGCAATGAGCAGTATTTTTTCCAGCATTGTGGAGGGTGCGAGGTTGGGAAAATCGGGCAATTTCTGTTTAACAAAATTTCTAATTTGAAGATAGTGAAAGAAATATGTAGCTGGGAGGTTGAATTTTGAACGTAATTGTTCAAAAGATGCAAATATGTTGTCTATATAAAGATCTCTAAGCATTTTAATCCCAAAACTTTTCCAGGTATTAAATACTGGATATGTTTGCGAGGGTTGAAAGAGGTGGTTTTCTTGCAGAGGTGCCACCGATAAAAGATTTTCCATCTTGAAATGCTTTCTAATTTGGTTCCATATTCTAAATGAGTAAAGCACAATTGGGTTATTAGTATATTTCCGATAACTTGCATTTATTGGAGAGCAGAGCAGGGAGTATAAAGAAGTACTACAGGATTTTATTTCTATTGCGGACCAGGCCTGTGTATGTTCATTTATTTGTGTCCAGGTTTTTATGGCTTGTATGTTTGCTGCCAGTAATAAAACTGAAAATTAGGTAGAGCCATGCCACCTTCTGCCTGAGGTCTTTGTAGGGTTGCTTTTCGGATACATGGGTGTTTTGAGTTCCAAATGACGCACACGGCATTTTTTAATTTCTAAAACATGCTTCAGTTTGAAGCACAATTTCAGTATGTTTCAAGTCAAAGTTATTTCTTCACATTTACATTCTAAAATGAAGTTCATTTTATACATTTTTCAACATAACTAAACCACTCTTATGTTTTATAATGGAGCTTATGAATACCAGGGTCCCATTACAAGGTAAAGCCTTCAGATGTATCAAATTCATTCATTTTTTTATGCCACAATTAATACTGACTATTGATATGTGTCTTGAGATTACACATATATTTCAAAACAGCATATCCGTGTTGTTTTAAATAGGTAAAAGAGCAAAATGAAAACCATTGTTGGGAGATTCAACCATTTTAAAAGGACACCAGTTGTGTAGTTCACTTCACCAAGCTTATCTTCCTCTGCAGTACCATTTCAGCCTCAGTGAGACTGTCACTGCTTCAGTCTGTGGCTCCAGGAGTGTATATTCAGCTCAGAAAGACATTGCCAAGTACCATTATTGGCATTATTTAATGTTGATGCCCAGATGTGAATTGCTTTTTCTGTTCTGTAGACATCTAACAATAATAACTGAAAACATCACAATAATAATTGCTTATATTCTATCAATAAATGGAAGCTTATTTCTTTCACAAAAATGCTGCCTGCTGCCTCTGGATTGATAATAAATTGGTAATGCTTCAGTAACAGAGTGCAAGCATATAGCATGCAATCATGTGACATGTACTAAACAAACATTATCAGCATCTATTTATCCATCTTCCTAACCCACTTGCCCTGGATACAGTTGCAGGGCAGTTAGAAAATCTCCAAGCAAGCATCGGATACAAGGCAGAAATAATCCCCCGATAGAGCGGCAGTTTATGGCCGGGCAACATAAACACATGCAAACAAACACAGGCCACTTTATCAATACCAGTCCACCTAACCTGCATGTGTTTGGAATTCGGGAGGAAACCAAAGCATCCAGCAAGAACATGCAAACAACATGCAGAAGCAAATCCAAGTTTCTTTAACTGTGAGACAGCAGCACTACCACTGCATCACATCGCAGCCCTATAATATTATTACTTGCTGCCCTTACAATCTTCTATACATTAATCTATTTGTATATTTTTCTCCACTATAAATGGAGAAATAATAATAATAATAATAATCCATCCATCCATCTTCCTAACCTGCTAATCCAAAGCAGAATCACAGGGCAGTTGAAGCCTGTCACAGAAAGCATTGGGCACAAGGAAGGAGCATCACATGGATGGGGTGACAGTTCATTGCAGGACAAACACACTGGCACACACACCCTAGGACCACTTAATTAATGCTAATTCACATAAATTTAAACAGGTGTGAGTTTAGTACAGATGTTTTAACGTGGGAAGTGGGTAGAGCAGAGCTGCCGTTCCTGCCTCACTGTGCCAGGTTTTATATGGAGTCTGCATGTTCTCCCCATGTATTTATAGATTGATTGATATTAGAGAGTGTTAGTGAGTTTACTTACTCAAAAGTATTGTCCTTAGTTCTTTTATTTCTGTATCCTTATCAAGAGCAACTCATCATGCATTAAAAAAATCTATAATTGGTCTGTGTCACTTCAATCTCATCTTTCCTACACTTTGTCTTTTTCACTTTCTGATTTTTTTTTTTCGTTTTGATCGTGCAAAAGACACACCACTTAAAAGGTGACTTAGCTCTTTCAGAAATATGAGGCTTTTATTAAGAATGCAATTCAAAGTAAGCAGTTCAATCCAGATTTATTTTTATGCAAGCAATGTAAATTAAACTCATGTGTGCTCTTTTCACTACACTACCGCTTGGCATGCATCTCACTGCTATGTAAAATAATAACACAAAATGTAATAGGCTGTCGGGGAAAGGGTTTGGAGTTCATTTGTCAAAACTGCAAGCAGACAAATAAGCAAGAAACATATCCTTACACTGAGAAAATAGTACCAAGAATCTGTGCTAAAGTAATCATTTATAGTTTCCTTCTGTCATTACAAGGATTCTACTTAAAAATTAATGTTTTTGTTAAATTTTAAGGCTTTTTCTTTCACCTTTGTACCCTGCGACCCTATAGCACCATGGCAAATTGCAAGAACAGACAAGAAACTTTTAAAATGTATATTTTGCTTTAGAACAAATATTCAAGTGACAATTAATGTGTAATGCATGATTGTAAAGAAATAACTTAGACTTGAAAAATACTACACTTATCTTTTTACAATTTAAAGTGAATTTGAGTTCTGCCTTTACCATTCACAGTACTGAGAACTGCCTCATAGCCGTAGGGTTCTGAGTTTCAGTTCCAGTTCTTATCTGCATATTCTTGCATGAGATTTTCTCCAGGTAGTCTGGTTTACCTTCCAAGTCCCCAAAGATGAGGATGTTAATTATGGTTAGGAGATTTTTAATTGGTTCTACCGGCATGAGTATGGATGTGTGCAAATGTATAGTATGTACACTATTTTAAAGGTTGCTTCCCATCATACATCTGATTTTGCATGCAGATGGATAAAGTTTAAGAGTCAGAGGTAGAATATGAAATAAGGTTTTAATTGAGCATTTATTTAATATGTGGTATTTTTAACTGATAAAAGATAGCTTTAAAAAGTTTTATGACTATTATATTCCACATTGTGTTATTTCCAAAATAAGAGATTAATTTATTTAAAGTTTAACAGAAACAGTTTTTAACATAAACATGCAATTTAAAAAAATGTGTGACAAGTGAAACATGACATAACAAAAATATATACATATTGCATAAGAATGATTTTGAGTTAGTTTGATAGAAAATAGCTCACATAATACTCAAGAATCCAAACCTACCCAAGAGAGGATATCAATTAATCAAAGGAAACATCCCATCAACCAAGACAGATTAGAGTCATAATTTAGCCCAATGTGAATGCATTTGGAAATGTATTCATTATGAATTTGGATAAATGCTGAGAAGAAACAGTGAAAGTTTCTAAGTTTTTACTCACTCAAAATTTTGTCCTCTGTTTCTTTTTCTCAGTCCTGTCTGTCTGTGTTGTAATTATATGAGAGTTTCCAAAATAGTGCATTTTCATTTTTAATTTACAGCTAATATATTTTATCTTTGACACATTAGTCAGAATGGGCTACTGCAATTCTTGATTGAGGGAACCTTTGCTGGATTCATATGAAGAGCTAACTTAGCAACTTTCTCTTGGTGTCCAATATCCCCAAGTGAAAGACAGTTGCAAACCAACAATTGTTAAACTTAAAACAAGGCAATACATCAATGTGGGTTAATTTGTCAATTTAAAATCAATTTCAGTAGACCTGGGCTGGAAGAATTCTAAAATCCCTGTTTATAAATGTTTTCTCTGAAGTACTGAAAGATGGGATGGCAAGCCATGGTATAAGTTATACTTTGGATGAAATAATTAGTTTAGCTATTAATATAGAACATTAATTATTGAAAGAATGAATGAACAATAATGCTTCTTCCTAGACCTTTCTTTGACTTTGTCTGAAACCAAAAAGTCTAAAATGTGTTGCAGGGTAACAAGAAGCTGGTTTAGGGACAAAGTTCTGTGGATGAGTACTTTCTCCCAGTTCCAAAAATTCGAATCTATTTTACTTCCCATTTGTCTTAGTAAAAACATTATATTAGGTTATTAGTGGATTCAGGAATTTCAGATATTTCAGTTTTACAAGTTTAGTCCCTAATTACGGAATATCAAATAGCAACTTCTTATACTAAGCCTAGTATAAAACGTCAGGAAATAAAAGCAGTACTCATTAGCTCAGGTTGAAAAAGATACTTCCAATACCCTTTGGGACAGTCACCAGGGGCCTCATGCATAACGGCGTGCATAAAATACACACTAAAACATGGCGTCGAAATATGCGTACACACAAAAAAACTCATGAAAAAAACAGTACGTAAGCCAACTTACACACACTTCCGCTACATAAACCCCGGACTGCATGAAATGTAATGCTCATGCACATGTCTGCCGCCCCTCCCAGACTCCTCCCAGAATCACACGTCTTTGAATATGCAAATCAATGTAAATATTCCCTTAAGTTCAGCTTTCTGTGAAAATACAATGGCAAAAGCATGGGGAAAAAAGAAGAATATTAGCTAATGCCAAGTGGAGGCAAGGAAAAACATACTATTTGTTGGTTTAAGCAGTTGTATAAACAATAAAAGGAAGTTGATCAAAAGTTCAAGTTCAGAAAGTGACACAGTGCCCAAAATAAAAAAGAAGTGGTCAGATATCAAAATTGCTGTGAAAAGGCGAGTCGTAGCCCATCATCTAAGTGTCATATGGAAGCTTATTAGGGTACAGAGAAAAAAAAACATAGTGACGCAGTGGGGAAAAAAAAGCTTTGAAATGTCAACTTTAATCTCTAAATTTCCACTTTAATCACATAGTTTATTTTGTCATTAAAGTAGAACGTCATAAAATGAATCTTAAAATCTTTTAATTTAATAGTTCCTCAAATCCCATAATAACTAAGGTAGCACATTAAATGCTTCATATTCTATGTGTTCTTCTATGTGCTCCCTGTGTGTGAATCAGTACTTGCTTCTTAAATGGGCTATCACTTATGCCAACAGGACCCAGGATACATTACATTCATGATATTACAGCTCTCTGAACAATTTAAATAAAAATATGTTTACTTAATATCATTTTCATGATGAAATGAATTAAAGCATGTATTAAACATGGGGCTACAATGGTAGCGACAAGCTGGCGCCCCGTCCAGAGATTGTTCCTGCCTCCTGCAAAATACTTGATGTGCCATGCGCGACCCTTGATGAAATAATTTATTGCAGCAGTACTGTCTCTTTCGAACATTCTAACCCCCGTCCTTCCTTTTCTTTCTCCAAGTAACCAATCACCACACAATCACCTCTTTAATAAATGTCAAGCCGTCTATAATCTTAGATTCTTTCAAAACCTTTAAGGAATACTGAAATATATTCATAGTACATGTTTAATTATTCCATCCATTTATCCATCCAGGGTCGCGCCAGTCCCAGAAAGCATACAGCGCAAGACAGGAACAATCTCTGAATGGTGTGCTAGTTCATCGCTACCGCTGTCCACTGTCTACATGTTTAATAACAGTATACATTATTTAAATGAAGTAAAAAAAAAATCTGTATAATGCAATATATACTGTATACTTTACTGCATTTCATCTGAAAAATGATATCAAGAGCTCTAAGAAGATGATGCCTGGAAATCTAAATCGACTTAGAAGCCAGTCATCATCATCTGTAAATATGTGCTCTCTTCTATTGAATTGAATTGAATTCCTTTATTGTTATTTTATTTTGCAATGAGATTCAATATGCAAATCCTCCATACACTGATTTCCCTATAATATGGTAAAAGAACATCAACAAAAACAATAATAATAATACGATAAAAAAATGAAAAATATACAATATGAAAGCATAAGTGGCTCAGGTTGTGCAATATTACAACTGTAATGCAAGTTTACAGTGAGCTAATTGTACTTATACAAAAAAGTAAAAACAGTTCCACCAGGAGCACTTGATGGACTGATTGAGTGCGTTTATATCTCTTGAGATGAAACTGTTTTCTGTTTTCTGAACTGCGAGGTTCGTGCAGGAAAGGCTCTGAAACATTTGCCGAATGGGAAATGTTCAAATAGACTGTGTGCATGGCTGAGGCAGCGTGTGCTAGAAGCTATACCCTGAGAATTCTCTCCACTCTTGACACAACCTGCCGTAGAACTTTCCGATCAGCTGCTGTGGAGCTGTTCTTAGGATGCAGATGATGTCTATGTTTAGATCTCTCAATGATTTAATCCTGAATGTTTTCTAGACATTAAAAACTGCGTATGTTTGAGAGGGTGTAAAAAGGTGATTCTCGTGCAGAAGTGCCACAGATAAAAGATTCTTGAAGTATTTCCTAAATTTGTTTCATATTCTGAATGAATGAAGCACAATTTGGTTATTAGTATATTGGCGTTAACTTGTACCTATTGAGGTACAAAGCAATGAATATAAAGAAGTGCTGCAGGATTTTATTTCTATTGCGGACCAAGCCTGTGTATGCTGATTTATTTGTGTCAATGTCCAGGTTTTTGTAGCTTGTATTTTTGCTGCCCAGTAATAAAACTGAAAGTTGGGTAAAGCCATGCCACCTTCTGCCTTAGGTCTTTGTAAGGTCACCCTTTGGATATGTGGATGTTTTGAATTCCAAATAAATGAGGTTATGTTTGAATCTAACTTCTTAAAAAAATATTTATTGTTGTATATTGGAATGCTTAGAAATAGAAAAAGAATCTTACGAAGGATATTCATCTTGACAGTGATAATTCTTTCAGCTAAAGTGAGATGGAGGTTAGACCATATATGCAAGTCTTGCTTATTTTTTTTAATACAGACAGCAAATTTTGTTGATAAAGGGCTTTCTGTTTACTTGTGATGGTTACCTCTAGGTATTTAAACTGATCTGCCATGATCAAAGGGAAGGTGTCCAATCTAATATTGTCCATCCATTTTCCAACCCGTTGAATCCGAACACAGGGTCACGGGGAATCTAATATTGTATGCTTGAGAATTCACTGGAAAGAGCACACTTTTATTCAAATTAATTCTGAGCCCTGAAATCTTTTGAAATTCTGTTAGGGCTATTAGGACTGCAGGCACAGTATTTTCTAGATCTGATATATACAGTACCATATCATCTGCATAAAGTGACATTTTATGTTCAAGTCCTTCTCTGATAATCCCCCTTTATCTCATAAGTATTTCGACAGTGAACTGCCAGTGGCTCAATGGCAATTGCAAAAAGCAGTGGTGACAAGGGGCATTCTTGTCTAGTACCATGTTCTAGTTTGAAGTAATCTGAAATAATGTTGGTAATACAAAGTGAAGCTTCTGGACTGGTATAGAGTAGTGCACAAATGTTCAGACCAAACCCAAATTTCTCCAATGAAAATAATATCTCTGGGGTGTTAGACTTTGTGTGTGAATATATTACATTAAACAGGAGTCTAAGATTGGAAGCTAAGTGTCTGCCTTTAATAAATCCAGTTTGGTCTTGTGAAGCAGAGTGGTGGCTCTAAGGCTAGGGATCTGCACTGGAAACGGGAGGTTGCTGGTTCGAATCCTGTAAGTGCCAAAAAAGAGACTCTGCTCTGTTGGGCCCTTGAGCAAGGCCCTTAACTTGCAATTGCTAAGCGCTTTGAGTAGTGAGAAAAGCGTTATATAAATGCAAAAAATTATTATTATTATATTACAGAAGGAAGCACTTTTTTAATCATTCTAGCTAGGACTTTGGAGAGTATCTTTTTCAGAAGTGAGATTGGTCTTTATGATGCACACTGTAATAAATCCTTAGTTTGCTTAGGAAAGATGGTAATAAATGCTTGGCGAAAAGTTTGAGGTAGAATTTTATTGTCTCTAGCTTCTGTAAATGTTACCAATAAGAGGGAAGCTAACTTAGTTAAGAATTTTTTATAAAATTTGGCAGGGTAGCCATCAGGGCCTGCTGCTTTCCCACTCCGAAGTGAGTTTATAACATCTAGTAATTCAGAGATTTATCCAATTCCTCTGCGCTAAGAGTATCTAGTTGTGGTATCTGTAATGCATCCAAAAATGCATTAGATTGTGTCTTGCATTCTTTAGTCTGAGTAGAATATAAGGACTTATAGTAGTCTCTAAATGTGTGCATTATATTTTTATGGATAATGATTTTTTCTCCATTTGTGTTAGTAACTGCTGGGATTGCATTGCAAACTTCCTGCTTGTGGATTTGTTGAGCTAAGATCTTATTAGCTTTCTCTCCGCATTCATAGTAATGATGTCTTGATTTAAAAATGAGTTGTTCTGTTTCTTTAGTTGTTGAGAGGTTGAGGTCTGAATGCAGAGGCTGTCTTTTCCTATGAGGTGTCTCATTTGAACACCTGGCATGTTCTTGATCTATTCTGGTAATTTCACTGATTAGCTCTGCTACCTTCTTGGTTTCCAATTTATTTTTGTGGGAACGATATGAGATAATCTGTCCTCTTACGAAAGCCTTCAGAGTTTTCAGCAATATTTCTGCAGAGATCTCTGAGGCTGTATTTGTCTCTAAAAAATCGATTTGTTTGGATACAAATTCTGTACAGTTCAAGTCTTCTAATAAAAGTGGGTTAAGATGCCAGCTGCAAGAGAAGTATGTGGAGCATAATGATTTGAGCTCCATGATCAAAGGGGCATGGTCGGAGATAACAATAGCGTCGTACTTACAAGATTTAATCGTAGGCAAAAAATTGTTATCTATAAAGAAATAATCAGTTCTTGAGTAGCAGTGATGCACTGGTGAGCAGAAGGTATATGCTCTTGAGTTTGGGTTTAGAAATCTCCAGAGGTCTGAAAAGTTGCGAACTGTGTAATTTTTTTTGTAGTGTTAGATTGCATCACCCCGGTGTCAGGAGACCTACCTAGGTCTGGATTTAAAACACAAAGTTCCCAGCCATTATAATTTTATGAGTGTTCACATTGAGAATAGATGTAAATATGTTTTGGATGAAGTCCCTATCATCGACATTGGTTGCGTAGATATTTATCAAAATCACATTATGGTTAAATAAATTGGCCATGACGATCACATATCTCCCTTCAGGATCAGATACTACATCTGATACTACACATTAAATTTTTCTATGTATAAGGATTCCCACACCTCTAGTTTTCTTTGTAAAGCTGGAATGGAATATTTGGCCAGTCAAGTCTCTGTGCAGCCAATACTGATCTTTGCTTAATAAGTGGGTCTCCTGTAAAAATACTATTTTAGCGTTAATACCTGTTAGGTGAGAGAGAATATTTTCTTTCTCTTTAATTCGTGACTGAGACCTTTAACATCCCTGCTCACAAAGTTAACTGTTTGGTCATGGAGTCATTGCTTCTGAACTTTTGTTGTCATTTTGTATTCTTAATTTAAGGTAAGACAGTTTTGACCTTAAATTCCAATTTTCCCAGGAGCTATTGCCATAAAGCCTATTGTTGCATTGGCACTTATAAGGATTAAAGGGATAGATTAGAAATAGCTTGCTCTCTTTCTCTCCGCTAACAGAGTTCCACTTCAGACGTCCATCTTCCATAACGGACAAGACCAATATTCAAAAAGCAAAGTACATTGCTTTATCACAAGACAACAGTCTTCATTCTAGATATTTATTCATCCATCCATCCATCCTCTTCCACTTATCCAAGGTCGGGTCGCAGGGGCAGCAGCTTGAGCAGAGATGCCCAGACTTCCCTCTCCCCAGCCACTTCTTCTAGCTCTTCCGGGGGAATCCCAAGGCATTCCCAGGCCAGCCGGGAGACATAGTCCCTCCAGCATGTCCTGGGTCTTCCCCGGGGTGTCCTGGGTCTTCATATTTATTCATGTAAGAAAAATCTAATTTAACAGGAGCAAAGAGTATTATGCTGAAAGGAAGAATCCTGCTTCTTAATCAATAGAGAAGTGTAATGATTGTTTGGATGAAAAATAGCATGTCCAAAGGATCTTGAAATTATATTTCAACAGCACAGAAATTAATTGGATTAAAATTATGTTCAACAAATAGTCAGGGTGGCTCGGTGGCGCAGTGGTAGCGCTGCTGCCTCACAGTAAGGAGACCTGTATGGAGTTTGCATGTTCTCCCCGTGTCTGCGTGGATTTCCTCCAGGTTCTCTGGTTTCCTGCCACAGTCTCAAAGACATGCAGGTTAGGTGGATTGGCAATTCTAAATTGTCTCTAGTGTGTGGGTGGGTGTGTGTGTGTTTGTCCTGCGGTGGGTTGGCACCCTGCTCGGGATTGGTTCCTGCCTTGCACCCTGTGTTGGCTGGGATTGGCTCCAGCAGACCCCCATGACCCTGTAGTTAGGATATAGCTTGTTGGATAAGGGATGGATGGATGGAAAATAGTCAGCTAGCAGGCAAGGGTTGATCCAAGCAGAGGAGAGTAAGAACATGCTCTATGTCATCTTCTGAATGTGGACATCTATTTTACTCTTGCCTTCTTTATATCCTTTTAATATTGATCAAATTTAGTAAGAGAATAGTTTAATAGGAAAATGTAACCTCTATCTATCATTACAATATCTTGAGTACTATGAGAGGTGCGGTCATAATAAATATACAGCCATTCAGGTTAAAAGGACTCCAGGATCTAAGATTGTGCATGTGCTTACAGGGTAAAAGAGAAATTACCTTGGTGTCTGGAGGAAGGACTTTTAAGTAAGACGCTGTCCATAGTAAGTGGGCCATCGGCTCCTAGGGGAGACAGGTACAGATTTAACAAACCACTGATGTAACTCTTCAACAGCACAAAATTTAAGGGAACAAATTTCAAATCACTTTACACCTGTAAAGCAGCTCATGTGTAAAAAAAAAAGAGAAAAGGAAAGCTAAAACGTATGATTGATAACAGAACTTAGAAGATGAAGCTCAAAGGCAGGCTTATGCTAATATACCAAATGCTAGAAATTTGATTCTGTTCATCTGGACAAAGTTTTTAAGTGGGAGAAATATTTCGAGACTTATCCAAGTCTCTTCCTCAGTCTCAATTGACTGCAGGTTTCCCCAACCTTATAAACAGTACCTTTGCTTAATCACAGAGACTAGCACCATTGACAAAGGGCCAGTTGATCAGTGATATGCAAATTGTCCACTGATTAGTAGACGTGTGAACCATTCATAGAGGGTTGAGGAATGGCTGCAATCACAGCATTGTAAGATGGCGACAGATGTACCCTTAGGCCCCCTCCTCTGTTCAGAGATGGTCGTTCCTTTTTCACGTAAATGGCCTCCTTGATTCCTCTCTCAAACCAGTGCTGCTCCCTGTCCAGGATGTGCACCTCTTCATCTTTAAAGGAGTGACCACTATCCTGTAGATGTAAATAGACTGCGGAGTCCTGGCCTGACGAGGAAGCTCTTCTGTGTTGTGACATGCGCTTAGCCAGTGGCTGCTTGGTTTCCCCGATGTACAATTCACGGCACTCCTCCTGGCACTTAACTGCGTAAACTATGTTACTCTGTTTGTGCCGTGGGACCCGATCCTTAGGATGGACCAATCTTTGGCGTAGCGTGTTTTGGGGTTTGAAAGCCACCGAGACCTGGTGTTTTGATAAAATCGCCTCAGCTGTTCCGATACTCCTGACACATACGGGATCACTAAGGGTTTTCGCTTAGGCAGTGGATGTCCTTCCTCTCTCATGAATCGCTTGGAGCGTTCTTTAGGTGTCCTCCCTGCTTTGACAAAGGACCAGCTGGGATATCCACATTTACTCAGGGCCTTTTTGACGTGGTGTTCTTCTGCTTCCCTGGCCTCTGAGTCTGTGGGAATGGTGTTAGCTCTGTGTTGTAGAGTCCTAATGACACCTAGTTTGTGCTCTAGTGGATGGTGAGAGTCAAACCTTAGATACTGGTCCGTATGTGTGAGTTTACGGTACACATCCACTTTCAAATGTCCCCCGTTGACGATGGAAATTTCACAGTCTAAGAAGGCTAGCTTGTTATTTTTCATATCCTCTCTGGTGAACTTGATGTGTTTGTCCACCCCGTTGATGTGGTCTGTGAACTGTGGTACCTCCTGAGATCTGATTTTCACCCAGGTGTCATCCACATATCTGAACCAATGGCTCGGTGGTGTTCCAGGATAGGATGATAGAGCCATCTGTCGCCATCTTACAATGCTGTGATTGCAGCCATTCCTCAACCCTCTATGAATGGTTCACACGTCTACTAATCAGTGGACAATTTGCATATCACTGATCAACTGGCCCTTTGTCAATGGTGCTAGTCTCTGTGATTAAGCAAAGGTACTGTTTATAAGGTTGGGGAAACCTGCAGTCAATTGAGACTGAGGAAGAGACTTGGATAAGTCTCGAAATATTTCTCCCACTTAAAAACTTTGTCCAGATGAACAGAATCAAATTTCTAGGATTTCCTTACCTGGATTATTGAGCATGCATCGAGACAATATACCAAATGTATTTTTTCTGTGAGTAATGACTTTTTTTCATTATGTTTAATTTTCAGTTTCTTTTTTTTTTATTTTTTAACTTAATTTTAATTATTGCAATTTTAGGTAATTCTCCAGCTTCACCAAAAATCACAAAGTCCTCCTCCAGATGTTCTACTCTTATGTGTACCATGATGATTTTTTTATTACTTTTAGTTATCATCCTGATCATAATAGGTAAGATTTGTTTTTGATTTACATACCACACTGTATATTAACATAAAACACAATTTAAACACCCCTGTTGTGAAATGTTTAAAATGATCTTTTCTGTTCTCTAAATACAGTCATATGAAAAAGTTTGGGAACCCCTCTCAGCCTGCATAATAATTTACTCTACTTTCAACAAAAAAGGTAACAGTGGTATGTCTTTCATTTCCTTGGAACATATGAGTACTGGGGTGTTTTCCGAACAAAGATTTTTAGTGAAGCAGTATTTAGTTGAAATTAAATCAAATGTGAAAAACTGGCTGTGCAAAAATTTGGTTACCCTTGTAATTTTGTTTTTCTGATTTGAATGCATGTAACTGCTCAATACTAATTACTTGAAACAACAAATTAGTTGGATTAGCTCATTAAGTCTTGATCTTCATAGACAGGTGTGTCCAATCATGAGAAAAGGTATTTAAGGTAGTCAATTGCAAGTTGTGCTTCCCTTCGACTCTCCTCTGAAGAGTGACAGCATGGGATCCTCAAAGCAACTCTCCAAAGATCTGAAAACAAAGATTGTTCAGTATCATGGTTTAGGGGAAAGCTACAAAAAGCTATCTCAGAGGTTTAAACTGTTAGTTTCAACTGTAAGGAATGAAATCAGGAAATGGAAGGCCACAGGCACAGTTGCTGTTAAACCCAGGTCTGGTAGGCCAAGAAAAATACAAGAGCGGTATATGCGCAGGATTGTGAGAATGGTTACAGACAACCCACAGATCACCTCCAAAGACCTGCAAGAACATCTTGCTGCAGGTGGTGTAGCTGTACATTGTTCTACAATTCAGCGCAATTTGCACAAAGAACTTCTGTATGGCAGGGTGATGAGGAAGAAGCCCTTTCTGCACTCACGCCACAAACAGAGTTGCTTGTTGTATGCAAATGCTCATTTAGACAAGCCAGATTCATTTTGGAACAAAGTGCTTTGGACTGATGAGACAAAAATTGAGTTATTTGGTCATAACAAAAAGAGCTTTGCATGGCGGAAGAAGAACACCACATTCCAAGAAAAACACCTGCTACTTACTGTCAAATTTGGTGGAGGTTCCATCATGCCTTGGGGCTGTGTGGCTAGTTCAGGGACTGGGGCCCTTGTTAAAGCCGAGGGTCGGATTAATTCAACCCAATATCAACAAATTCTTCAGGATAATGTTCAAGCATCAGTCACAAAGTTGAAGTTACGCAGGATTTGGCTATTCCAACAAGACAATGACCCAAAATACAGTTTGAAATCTACAAAGGTATTCATGCAGAGGGAGAAGTACAATGTTCTGGAATGGCCGTCACAGTCCCCTGACTTGAATATCATTGAAAATCTATGGGATGATTTAAAGCAGGCTGTCCATGCTCGGCAGCCATCAAATTCAACTGAGCTGGAGAGATTTTGTACGGAAGAATTGTCAAAAATACCTCCATCCAGAATCCAGACACTCATCAAAGGCTACAGGAGGCGTCTAGAGGCTGTTATATTTTCAAAAGGAGGCTCAACTAAGTATTGACGTAATATCTCTGTTGGGGTGCCTAAATTTATCCACCTGTCTAATTTTGTTATGATACATATTGCATATTTTCTGTTAATCCAATAAACTTAATGTCATTGCAGAAATACTTCTGTTTCCATAAGACATGTCATATATTAAAAGGAAGTTGCTACTTTGAAAGCTCAGCCAATGATAAACAAAAATCCAAAGAATTAAGAGGGGTTCCCAAACTTTTTCATATAACTGTATTTCACCAATTATTACAGTACTTGGAGCATGTCTTGTTTTCCATAATTTGGGAAAAGTCACTACACCTCTAAACAGTGATATGTTTTAATTTTTTTAGCAACAAATGGCATGCCAAGTTAGCTTTCACAGACCATAACTAAATATTAAACCTTACTTACGACTTAGATGCTTAAACTGCTGTTGGTGATTATTACATATTTGGTCTGTAAGTCATTTTGAATGAAATTGGAAAATTGAGAAATGTAAAGGTATATCATAATATATAAATTGAAGAACAGTCACATTTTACTATCTTGTAATGGCAAAAAGTACTGTTTCATGTAGTAGCTTTGATAAAAATCACAGCATGAAAAAAATGCAGCTGTTTTTGCATAAATCACCAGAGAAGAGCAGATAGGGGATATCATTGGTCTAGTATTGAGCTGTCCATAGTGTCCCAAAAATCAACATGGCAGGTGTAACAACTTTAGGGTAAACTGAAAATGGGATTGATACAATTTATTTAGATCATTTGGGCATATTTTAATTAACCTCAGACCGTTCAGCCTATTTGCAAGAAAGTTTCTAGTCAGTAAAATGTTGGAAGTTTGATACAGTTTAAGGAAATTGGTCAGGATAAAGTACCAAAAATATTGCAACACTAAAGCTTTAGAGAACATTCACCTTTCAGTAAGACAATGATCCCAAGTATGAGGACAAAACAATATTGGATTGGCTAGAGAGTAATGAAAAGAATGCCCTCGAATGGTCCATTTGGATCCCCACTTAACCTCATTGAGAATCTGTGACATGACATCCTTAAACCAAACCTGAGAATAGATTCTGTGGACACAGATAATCTCTAAGCACAAGATCTTGAAATGACAGTCTGACATTGAAATTTGAATCTGTTTTTAGCTGAACTTGCCAAAGTACCATTGTAAACAAGGAGTTGAGAAGGCATCTTTTATGTAGTTTTACCAATATTCCCCTCGGGATTAATAAAGTTTTCTGATTCTGATTCTAAGCAAGGAGTTGTTTCTCTAGCACCTTCTTCAAATCTCAGCCCTCTATTTTATAGTTTTATACAACTCTTTATGTCAAGGAAGTACATGTGTTCAAAAATAATCTTAACCTGAATTTATATATAGTGCATACTTTTTGACATTAATCATAATGTAAAGTGGTGGCGCAGTGGTAGCGCTGCTGCCTCGCAGTTAGGAGACCTGGGTTTGCTTCCCAGGTCCTCCCAGCGTGGAGTTTGCATGTTTTGTATCAAAAACAAACACATAAAAATCATGCTTTTAAATAACAATTATCGATAACATAACAGCTTCATAATTATCTAGAAACATTTAAAAACCTTTTACAACTCAGAATTTTTCAGAGTACGATTTTTTGTTTAACTTAACCATGAATAAATGTAAAATGTACAATATTAAAAGCCTACTGTTTAAAGCTTTGACATTATAAATAAAGTGTCATTTGAAATGTAAATATACAGTATCCAGAATCAAAGTCTATGAATCTTTGACTATCATTAGTCAGTCACCAAAGTTGAACTTAAATTGTAATATATGCAGGACGTACAGTAGTGTCAGTAGTTCTTTATACTTCCTTGCAGGACAGGGATATTTATAAAAAAGCACTCTCAGGGGAATGCTGAAGTTTGGAGAATTTGGTTAATACTTTTTGAACTAACTTTAGCTCTTCTTTATTTGGCATCCAGATAGGAAAATGGAAAATATCCAGGGAATTCCAGTATTTGTGAGAAATGTTCTAATAGGAAATTGTTTTAAACACTTGCTAATGATATTACTTTGGCAGACTAGATCAGTGTATGATTAATATTCAAATTATCACGTTACATGAATCTATTTTGTTTTTACTCAGTTGTTTGGAAAACAGAGCACAAAAACATACCTCTATCAAGTCAAGATGGCATCTGCAATAATAGCAAAAAAACTGATGAGGTAACCAGCAATGACAAGGATCTGTTTCAGAGCTTCAATAAAACATATCAGAGTTGTCCGTGTGACAAACAGGTGGACTTGTCAGTCTACAAGGAACATCTGAAAGAAATCTGCATCAGTGAAGGAAAAATTGCAGGTAAGCAACTCACATATTAAAGAAATACTCAATAGTTATGAAAAAGAAGGATATTTGGATTTTAGAAGAATTATTCATATACATTTTTTTCTAAAGTTGATTGTAAACTGGGATAAAATTAGTTACTTAAAACCATTTTCACTTACTGTAGCTAACAAATGAGAGAAATATTTAATGGATGTAGCTTTTTTCTAGAATTTGCTTGAACATTCCAGTTGATTTTATGACTTCTCTCATCTCGCTAGGTATCATAGTTTGCTTGCAGGAGCGTTATATTCGCATATATCCAAGACAGAGACTGCGGGCTGAGGGGAGGGGGAAGCGTGATATCAGGAGTAGGGAGCCAGGCAGGGCCCTCATTGGGAAGCCGCAGGGGATGTTTAGTATATATCGTGTTTTGGGGCACTCCTCAGTATGTCATCCAGTTTGGGGGAGTTCCAAATGAGTTCAGAAACCTTACATCTCCCCCCTCGGCTCGACTCAGCTAGGCAGGAGAGAATGTCAGCATTAGTGTGTGCAGTCCTGAGATGGTGACGAACATCAAAAGCAAAAACTTGCAAGCTAATAGACCACTGAGTGAGCCGGGCGTTCATATCCTTGTGTTTGTACTGCCATTGCAGTGGGGTGTAGTCAGTCACTAGTGTAAACCGTCTTCCCAAGAGATAGTAACTGAGAGAACCGGGAATGATAATAAAGCAGCTTTTAGGACCGCGAAAGCTCTTTCACAGGCGTCAGTCCAGACAACACTACGATTCTTTCTGCCGTTTGTCAAGTCACTGAGGGGGGCAGCCCGATGTGCAAAATTGGGAATGAACCACCTGTAATACCCCATGAACCCAAGGAAGACATGAACCTGTCTCTGTGTTTCGGGATGGGGATATGCAAGCACCTCCCCCTCCTCGTCCATTTGAGGCTTGAGCAAACCCGTCCCGATAGAATATCTCAGATAATGGGGTTTTGACATACCCAACTTGCACTTCTTATGGTTGGCCGTCAACCCCGCCAGCCGTAAACTGTCAAGCACTGCCTGAAAGAGGACAAGATGAGATTCCCTGTCATTACAGAAAATGGCCACATCGTCAAGATAGACACCCATGTACACGGAATGAGGACGCAGGATCTGATCCATCATTCGCTGAAAGATCAGCAATGCACCATGGAGACCAAAAGGGAGGCCGTAAATTCAAACAACCCATCCGGAGTAGCGAATGTGGTCTTCTCACAACTAGACTCCTTCAAGGGGACCTGCCAATATCCCTTCGTGAGATCAAGGGTGGAGATATATGAAGCCTGCCCAAGCTTTTCCAACAGCTCGTTCCACACGCAGCATAGGGTATGCATCAAACTTGGAAATCTTTTTCAAACGCCTAAAATCAATACATAACCGAACTGTAGGACTTTGAGACAAGTACAATTGGACTTCGCCAGTTGCTTTTGCTAGGCCAAATAACGTCTAATTGGAGCATCTGTTGGATGTCCTCTTGTATCACTTTACTTGTTGCCTCTGGCAGGCAATACAGGATCACCTGTATAGTAACACCTGGTGGAGTGACAATCTTGTTCTCTGCAATCGTCGTCTGGCCAGGTGTTGCAGAAAAGATGTCCGAGTTCCCCTCAATCAGCGATGCAATTCCGCTTTCTGGGTGTCACTTAAATCATACCCAATAGCGACCTCAGTCTGGGGGACCGCTACAGCCGTAACCAGGACTTCATGATGGTCGTGCCACTCCTTTAAAAGAGTAATATGCAAAATTTGTACGGGTTTCCACTGCCCGAGAATTCTTTTTTTTTTTTTTTTTAATATTTTTATTTTATTAATTTTCATTGTAATCATTCCATACAAACAGATCAATTTATAACCCAACAAATTTGAAAACAAATCAAACCCCACCCCTGAGAAGGAGAGCTTAGCTAAAGGAAAATTTCTTTAAGCTTTTTAATAAGGCAACATTAGACAAAAGAAGGGGAGAAGTAAATATCTATATAAATAAGAGATGGAGAAGGGAGTTAAATGCAATAATAGTTAATTCTCTTATTCTAAAATAATATTGATTAAATCCTGCCAAGTTTTGAAAAAATTTTGTACAGATCCTCTAACTGAAAATTTGATTTTTTCCAATTTCAAATAATATAAAACATCGGTTTCCCACTGACTTATAAGAGGAGAATTAGGATTCTTCCAATTTAACAAAATAAGTCTGCGTGCCAAGAGTGTAGTGAATGCAATCACCGTTTGCTTGTCCTTCTCCAATTCAAGTCCATCTGGAAGGACACCAAACACAGCTGTTAGTGGGTTAGGAGGGATTGTGATACCAAGGCTGTCTGAGAGGCACTTAAAAATTTTTGTCCAAAATGATGTTAGTTTGGTGCAGGCCCAGAACATGTGACCCAGTGAGGCAGGAGCTTGGTTGCAGCGCTCGCAGGTTGGATCCTGGCCTGGAAACATTTTGGACAGTTTTAAGCGAGACAGATGAGCGCGATATATAATTTTTAGTTGAATAATTCTATGCTTTGCGCATATAGAACTCGAGTGAATTCTCTGCTTTGCTACCTTCCACTCCTTTTCTGATATATTGATTAAGAGATCTTCTTCCCAATGTCCTCTTGGATCTTTGAAAGGTAGGGACTCTAATAAGATTTTATATATTGCGGAAATAGTGTTTGTTTCCTCGGAATTGAGCAGTATTTTTTCCAGCATTGTGGAGGATGCAAGGTGGGGGAAATCGGGCAATTTCTGTTTAACAAAATTTCTAATTTGAAGATAGTAAAAGAAATGTGTAGCTGGGAGGTTAAATTTTGAACATAATTGTTCAAAAGATGTAAATATGTTGTCTATATAAAGATCTCTGAGCATTTTAATCCCAAAACTTTTCCAGGTATTAAAAACTGGATATACTTGCGAAGGTTGAAAGAGGTGGTTCCCTTGCAGAGGTGCCACTGATAAAAGATTTTCCATCTTAAAATGCTTCCTAATTTGGTTCCATATTCTGAGTGAGTAAAGCACAATTGGGTTATTAGTATATTTGCGATAACTTTCATTTATTGGAGAGCAGAGCAGGGAATATAAAGAAGTACTACAGGATTTTACTTCTATTGCAGACCAAGCCTGTGTATGTGCATTTATTTGTGTCCAGGTTTTTATGGCTTGTATGTTTGCTGCCCAGTAATAAAACTGAAAATTACGTAAAGCCATGCCACCTTCTGCCTGAGGTCTTTGTAGGGTCGCTCTTCGGATACGTGGGTGTTTTGAGTTCCAAATGAATGAGGTTATTATTGAATCTAACTGTTTAAAAAACGATTTATTGATATATATTGAACTGTTTTGAAATAAAAAGAGAAGTTTAGGAAGGATATTCATCTTAACAATGTTAATTCTTCCGGCTAGAGTGAGATGAAGGGTTGACCATCTATGCAAGTCTTGCTTAATTTTTTCCATACAGACGCCAAAATTTTGTTGATAAAGAGCTTTATATTTACTTGTGATATTTACCCCTAGGTATTTAAACTGATCTGCTATGGTAAAAGGTAGGGTGTCTAATTTAATATTATATGCTTGTGAGTTCACTGGAAAGAGTATACTTTTATTCAGATTAATTCTAAGACCAGATATCTTTTGAAATTCTGTTAGTGCTGTTAAAACAGCAGGGACAGTGTTTTCTGGGTCTGATATATATAAGACCATATCATCTGCATATAGAGAAATTTTCTGTTCCAGTCCTTCTCTGACAATCCCCTTTATCTGATAAGAATTTCGGCAGTGAACCTCCAGTGGTTCAATAGCGATTGCAAACAACAGTGGCGACAAGGGTTATCCTTGTCTGGTACCACGTTCTAGTTTAAAGTAGTCTGAGCAAATTTTATTAATACAAACTGAAGCTTCTGGACTGGTATACAGTAGTTTGATCCAAGCACAAATATTCGGGCCAAACCCAAATTTCTCCAATGCAGTGAAAAGGTAATTCCATTCGATCATGTCAAATGCCTTTTCTGCGTCTAATGATAGTAATATCTCTGGGGTGTTTGGTTTTGCTGGTGAATATATAACATTAAACAAGCGTCGGAGATTTGAAGATAGATGTCGGCCTTTAATAAATCCAGTTTGATCTTGTGATATTACCGAGGGCAGCACTTTCTCCATCCTTCTAGCTAGGATTTTTGAGAGTATCTTAACATCATTATTCAGGAGTGAAATTGGTCTATATGATGCACATTGTAACAAGTCCTTATTTTGTTTAGGAAAGACGGTGATTAATGCTTGTCGAAATGTTTGAGGTAGTATTTGGTGGTCTTTAGCTTCTGTAAATGTTACCAATAAGAGTGGAGCTAGCTGAGTGGAGAATTTCTTATAAAACTCTACGGGGTAACCATCAGGGCCTGATGATTTCCCGCTTTGTAGTGACTTTATAGCGTCTAGTAATTCTGTTAGCGTTAGAGGTTTATCCAGTTCCTCAGCACTTAAAGCATCTATTTGTGGTATTTGTGAATTATCCAGAAATGCATTAGATTGCGTGTTGTCTTCTTTGGGCTCAGTGGAATATAAAGACTTATAGTAATCTCTAAATGTGTGCATTATTTTATTATGGTCGATGATTTCTTCTCCATTCTTGTTGGTGATTACTGGTATTGCATTGTGAACTTCTTGTTTATGAATTTGTTGAGCTAAAAGCTTATTAGCTTTTTCTCCGTGTTCATAGTAATGCTGTCTAGACTTATAAATAAGTTGTTCAGTTTCTTTAGTTGTTAAGATGTTAAGTTCTGTATGCAGGGCCTGCCTTTTCCTGTGAAGAGCTTCACTTGGACGCCTGGCTTGTTCTTCATCTATTCTAGTAATTTCATTTCTTAGCTCTGACACTTTCTTGGTTTCTAATTTATTTCTATGGGAAAGATATGAAATAATCTGACCTCTTAAGAAGGCCTTTAGAGTTTCCCAGAGTGTTCCTGCAGAAACCTCTGTGGACTTGTTTGTCTCTAGGAAGAAGCTGATTTGTTTGGATATAAATTCTGTGCAGTTCTCGTCTGCCAATAAAAGAGACAGAGACTGCGGGCTGAGGGGAGGGGGAAGCGTGATATCAGGAGTAGGGAGCCAGGCAGGGCCCTCATTGGGAAGCCGCAGGGGACGTTTAGTATATATCGTGTTTTGGGGCGCTCCTCAGTATGTCATCCAGTCATACAGTTTGGGGGAGTTCCAAATGAGTTCAGAAACCTTACATCTCCCCCCTCGGCTCGACTCAGCTAGGCGGGAGAGAATGTCAGCATTAGTGTGTGCAGTCCTGAGATGGTGACGAACATCAAAAGCAAAAACTTGCAAGCTAATAGACCACTGAGTGAGCCGGGCGTTCATATCCTTGTGTTTGTACTGCCATTGCAGTGGGGTGTAGTCAGTCACTAGTGTAAACCATCTTCCCAAGAGATAGTAACTGAGAGAACCGGGAATGATAATAAAGCAGCTTTTAGGACCGCGAAAGCTCTTTCACAGGCGTCAGTCCAGACAACACTACGATTCTTTCTGCCGTTTGTCAAGTCACTGAGGGGGGCAGCCCGATGTGCAAAATTGGGAATGAACCACCTGTAATACCCCATGAACCCAAGGAAGACATGAACCTGTCTCTGTGTTTCGGGATGGGGATATGCAAGCACCTCCCCCTCCTCGTCCATTTGAGGCTTGAGCAAACCCGTCCCGATAGAATATCTCAGATAATGGGGTTTTGACATACCCAACTTGCACTTCTTATGGTTGGCCGTCAACCCCGCCAGCCGTAAACTGTCAAGCACTGCCTGAAGGAGGACAAGATGAGATTCCCAGTCATTACAGAAAATGGCCACATCGTCAAGATAGACACCCATGTACAAGGAATGAGGACGCAGGATCTGATCCATCATTCGCTGAAAGATCAGCAATGCACCATGGAGACCAAAAGGGAGGCCATAAATTCAAACAACCCATCCGGAGTAGCGAATGTGGTCTTCTCACAACTAGACTCCTTCAAGGGGACCTGCCAATATCCCTTCGTGAGATCAAGGGTGGAGATATATGAAGCCTGCCCAAGCTTTTCCAATAGCTCGTTCCACACGCAGCATCGGGTATGCATCAAACTTGGAAATCTTTTTCAAACGCCTAAAATCAATACATAACCGAACTGTAGGACTTTGAGACAAGTACAATTGGACTTCGCCAGTTGCTTTTGCTAGGCCAAATAACGTCTAATTGGAGCATCTGTTGGACGTCCTCTTGTATCACTTTACTTGTTGCCTCTGGCAAGCAATACAGGATCACCTGTATAGTAACACCTGGTGGAGTGACAATCTTGTTCTCTGCAATCGTCGTCTGGCCAGGTGTTGCAGAAAAGATGTCCGAGTTCCCCTCAATCAGCGATGCAATTCCGCTTTCTGGGTGTCACTTAAATCATACCCAATAGCGACCTCAGTCTGGGGGACCGCTACAGCCGTAACCAGGACTTCATGATGGTCGTGCCACTCCTTTAAAAGAGTAATATGCAAAATTTGTACGGGTTTCCACTGCCCGAGAATTCTGATTATATAATTCACTGGGGACATACGCTCTTCTATCACTGCTGGCCCTTGCCATTTGGCCCGAAATTTATGTGGATTGGACGGGATCAACACCAGCACGCAATCCCCATTCTTAAACTCATGGAGTTTACTCATTCTGTCGTAATTACATTTCTGTGCCACTTGCTTGCGCTGCTGATGTTCTACCACAATAGAGGACATTCTGGCAATCTGCTCTTTTAGCAAAACGACTCGGTCAACAAACCTTCCCCCAGGGGTTGTCTCATGAGTCCCCATCCATTCTTCCCAAAAAATTTCCCAACACCCCGCGTGGTCGCTGGCCAAATAATAGTTCTAAAGGGCTCATCCCAATTGTCACTTGCGGGGCTTGCCAGACAGCAAACAGGAGGAAACATACAACAGTATCCCAGGAATTTGGATCGTTACGGACTACCCTCTAAATCATCTGTTTTAGGGTTTTATTAAATCGCTCAGTCAGGCAATTCGTCTGCAGATGATAAACCGTGGAGTGTAATTGGTTAATTCTGAAATTTTCGCATAGCTGCTTCATGAAGCAAGACATAAAGTGTGTGTCTTGGTTAGTGAGAATCTTGCGAGGGATTCCAACATGTGTGAACATATCTGAGAGTGTTTTTGCAATAGTTCAGCCATCCGCCTATTGCAACACTGCTCCTTCTTGGTTTCTTGTGGCGTAATTGATTAACATGAGCGTATACTGAAAGCCACTTTTACTTCTGGAAAGCGGGCCAACAATATCCAATCCCACCTTCTCAAAGGGGGTGTTTAAAATAGGCATCGGTACAAGGGGTGCCCTGGTGGGTCTGTGAGTGAAAACTATTTGACAGTTGGCATAGGCATTACAACATTGCTCCACATCTCGGCCCATATTCACCTAATAAAAGCATTTTGAAATATGTTCCCTCATCTTTTCTACGCCGAGGTAGTCCCCCAAAATATGACTGTGAGCAATTTTTAAACTCTTCTCCCTATGCTCACTTGGTACTACCAACTGCTTGATATGTCCATCACCCATACAATCAGAAATCACCTGATACAAAAAAACATCCTTAAGTAAAAAATGTGTTGTTTTAAAATTCGGGTCCTCTCTCTTCAGAGAGTAAGAGTCATTTGTGACGTGGGCTTATCTGAAATCCAAGTTGTTATTGTAGGCAAGCAAACTCCACCTGGATGACAGTCTCCACTTCCTCTGTGTTTGATGCAGAATAGTGCTCACCTCCAACTGCTACCGTGTCCAATGCAGCATCGCACTCACATCCCACTGCTATTTCGTTTTTGTCCGGGTCTGTATTGAGCGTCCAGTCTGGGGAGGCTGTTGGTGTGTGTGATGGCATTGAAATGTTTGCCCGCTGTCTCAGGTTTTCACTTGAGGATTCATCCCCCAGCTCGCTGAACAACTCTGGTTCAGTTTCAAACCCTTTTCCTTGACTGACATTGTCTGCGGTGAGCCCCTCTCTATCCACTATGGGCATAGGCGCTCTGCAGGTGGCCAAGACCTGTGGAAAGAGGACATTCCTTTTTCCTACTAGGAGTGGCCAGGGTGAGGGTGTCTGATATGGCAGTCCAAACCTTAAAGTTCTTCCCTTTAAATTTCAGAGGGAGTAATATAGTCTTGTATGTTTAAATGTCCCCATGGAACCAGCAGATGTTCACTTTGTATGTGGTTTTATAAGGGGTCCACTGGAGCAAGTCATGGCGGACTACACAGAGGTCGCTACCAGAGTCCAACAGTGCTGAGAGTTCCTGTCCAGCCAACGTAATAGAGACCATAAAATTGTCCTCCTTTAACACCTTGGGGGAAACTTTCGAACTGCATACCTGGACCAGACCAATAGCCATTGTTTGCGCAGGTGGGAGGTGACACTTCCGCACCAGATGTCCCAGTTGATCACAGCGAAAGCAGCTCCATTCAGTCCACACCATTGTGTTCACACTTTGGGTCTTCTACCCTTGATGCTGGCGACCCTGGTGACTGGATCGAAATCAGGGTCAAGCCTAGGTAGCCCAGTTGTTTCCAGGTGGCTTGTTAACCCTCTAGTCTGTGAGTCAGATCCAGCAGCAAGTGAACGTTGTTCCATAGCATTTCATCACAAAGGCTCTCATCTATCCCTGACAGGACTGCATCAATAGCGAGCTTCTCCACAATGTGCTTGAAAGGGTCTCCATGGAATCAGCTTTGAATCAGGTCCACAAAGTCCTGGATCTGTTCTCGTACAGGTCGATCCAGATCAATATGCCACAGCGGAATCGGCAGCCCTTGACCACCGGGCTCACAGCCATGTGGAGGAGGATCTATTGCTTCAAGTAGTCATAATCATCAAGCATTTCGAGAGGGAGATTCCGTACAGCTTGGAGGGCTTCTCCAGTTAAAAATGGGTCCAAACACTCTGGTTCATCTGAGGGAGCCATCTTTGGCAGCACGTCTTGTGACCGCACCAAGGCAGGAGTGGCTGCCAGAGCCTCATCTTGCTCTGAATTTTGCCGTACTTCTTGGGGATCCATCAGTGCGGGGTCCCCACTTCTGATATCATGTGACATGTGAGTCCCTGTTTTGCACCCCAAAACATGAGGCTAAGGCTCAGTACTTTAATAAATCCAACTTTATTCCGCTTGAAAACAGGAACAGCACAGTTATTTATTGTAGTGGGATCTACCACTCTCCTATACACAGACACAGACACAGCAATCAGGCAGGGTCGTGGCCAGGTAATAAGTTTATAATGTTCCTTGTATCACCCATCGACAACAGACACTTATAGCATGAACGCGATCAACTCTTATTTGCTTTTACTGTGAGCCGCTACAGTGCTGGGAGCCTGCGTTGCCCCGGCAACTGATAGACTGTCTTCCACAGATGCGGTGATCGCACTTCAGGATGCTTTTTGCTGTTTTGTCCTGTTGGGGGGAGTCCCAAAAGAGTTTAGAAACCTTACAAAATATATTTTATTGGAGCTTGACCTCCCCTCCAGTATCAGTCCACAGGTAAATTCCAACATGGTCAAAACTCTGCCCCTTACATTTATTTATAATTATTATAAATGCTAAAACTATTGGAAATTATCATCTATGCCAGATGAATGGTAATCTACTTGATGTATCACCAGTATCTAACTTAATACGGGGAAGGAATACACTTTCTCCTGTATGATCACCAGTCATGACTTTGCTGGCAATTTAATGTTTGTGTAGTTTTATGTAGGCATTATTTGTTGACTGCTAACACTACAACTGAACTACTACTGTTCTTAGCGAAGTGGATGTGTATAAGGTATTTTGTTTGATGTATGAACGTTAAATTGGTTATACTGATATGAGAGTATCATTTTGTATTCTCCCAATGAAGACAAATAAAATTATATATAGATGTATACTATATGATATGCGGTTCTGATGAAAAATGAGCGTTGCATGAAAACATCACATGAGAATGTTGTACAATTTTTCTGATCTTTTTATATATATATATATATATATATATATATATATATATATATATATATATATATATATATATATATATATATATAGTCATGTTTCAGGCACACTGACAAAACACAGAAGAATGTCTTTTTAAGCACCCTTTATTCTTGTTCTTGAAAGAACAGTATAGGAGACTTTCAAAGGATAATTGCAAGCAACAATAAACTTCTTTACTTGTTTGACTCTCTTCCTGGAAATTAAAAGAATTAACATGCATCTCTGTCAGTCCAATTGTGCATAGTGAATGATCTGTAAAGCAGAACATTTGACCAGATAGTGACCAGGAAGCATAGTAAATCAATTGATTTTTAAAGATTCTGTTACCACAAGA
Source organism: Erpetoichthys calabaricus (assembly GCF_900747795.2). NCBI lineage: Eukaryota > Metazoa > Chordata > Cladistia > Polypteriformes > Polypteridae > Erpetoichthys > Erpetoichthys calabaricus. Next base: position 101,112,859 of record NC_041402.2, on the reverse strand, counting down.
TATGAGACCTGCATGGAACTGCACCTGATCCCACACTGTCAAACTGTTATCTGTCTACATGTTTTGTCTGTAATTGAATCAGCTGTAAAAACAGAAAGTGCAGCCCAATGGCCACTATATACAGTATATGTCCACTGCTTTTAAATATAGTGTATGCATTGAATAATGGTTTTATTAGGATATACTAACTTGAAAAGAGAAACTATTATATTCTGTTAAAAAAAACAGCATTTGGTAACATGGTGTAATACTTAACAGTTTTGTCACACGTCTCCAGGAGTCTAGATTTAAATACTGCACCAGTTTGAGAAGTGTACATTTGTGCTCTATGTATCTTATTGATTATTATTGTCAGTATATTCTAATTTTCTTTATACATCTCAAAGATGTCCAATTTACATTAACTGAGTATTCTTATCATGTCTGTGAGTACTGTTTCCTGCAATGTACTGAGTGGAATGTCATCTTGGGTTAGTTTGATGTTACCAGTTTCAGCTCCAGCCCCCGCAACCTTAAATAGACTACACTGATTTGATGATGGATAGGCAGTTCTGGAAGTAAATTGATGGATGATTGAAATGTTTATTCCTTTTACTTACATATCTGTTACAGGCACAAATTGCACACTCTGTCCTGTTGAGTGGCTACAACATTTGAATAAGTGTTATTACATTTCTAAGGAAAATGCAACTTGGCTTAACAGCACAAAATTCTGCAAGTCATTTCTGGCTCACCTTGTTAAAATTGAGGACGACGATGAACTGGTAAGGCAGAGATACAATGTAGAGCATATGTGTTTAAAACTTTTAAACTATTTCTGATTGAGCAATCTTGTTGCCACCACTGGGTGCAATAGAGGGTTTCATGTATGTTAATAAACTACTCATATTTCTGAATTCATTTCACTTGAACAAACTGTTTTATATCAGTTAAAATAACATTTTATATGCATGTCATTTTATAATTGAGTAAGCTGTAAACCATTATGGCAGATGGTAATATAATTTTCTATAGTTATAATTCTATAGTAAGTGATGTCTCCAGGGTTAGCTTCCACTGTGAATGAATTGATTTATATTCTAAAAGGTGTCAACTCTTGGTAGTGGGATTTCAACTTTCAGAATATCACTCTTAATGAGGACTTTATTCAGTAAGACTATCACCTGGATTAGCACTTGTAAAATGGGAACACCTCCTCAAATTGTTAAATCTAATTAGCCACAGTATATCAAGATAATTCCCTTAAGAAGACTGCATATCATATTTTTCATCAATATAAATAGAGTCATATACAACAAATTGGTTAAGGTTTTTTTTCAGGTGTATGCAGTGAAATGTGGCTTCCAACTATTAGAAATGACTATTATACAAGTCGGGCGGCACGGTGGGGCAGTGGGTAGCGCTGCTGCCTCGCAGTTGGGAGACCTGGGGACCTGGGTTCGATTCCCGGGTCCTCCCTGCGTGGAGTTTGCATGTTCTCCCCGTGTCTGCGTGGGTTTCCTCCGGGCGCTCCAGTTTCCTCCCACAATACACAGACATGCAGGTTAGGTGGATTGGCGATTCTAAATTGGCCCTAGTGTGTGCTTGGTGTATGGGTGTGTTTGTGTGTGTCCTGCGGTGGGTTGGCACCCTGCCTGGGATTGGTTCCCTGCCTTGTGCCCTGTGTTGGCTGGGATTGGCTCCAGCAGACCCCCATGACCTTGTTTGGATTCAGCGGGTTGGAAAATGGATGGATGGATGGATGGATATTATACAAGTCAGTCAATCATCTTCCAACATGGTAAATCCTTAACAGGATTGTGGGGGATTCTGGAGCCTATCACAGCTAACATAAGGCATAAACAAACCATGAACAGGGCGCCAGTCCATCAAAGGGCAAACACACACACGCACACACACACACACACCCCAACCACATGCTATAGCCAATTTAGCATTGTCAGTTCACCTCACCTGCATGGATTGTGGGAGGAAACTGGAGCACCTAGAGGAAACCCACACAAACATGGGGAGAACATGTAAAGTCTACACTTGTACCAAATTGCTTAAATATTAATACTTTTATATAGCAGTACAGTTTTTGTCATATTTTAGCATTTTAAAATGAAAATACAAAATTTTTGCAGAATGTATTACTTGTGGAGAAATCTAAATATTATTTAAAATTTTTTATTGGCCTAAGATTTATATTCATAATATAAGGGTTAATTAAAATTGTATAAACTGTACACCTTTGTTCAAATCAATTTATCCTGTCTGGATGTATGTGTCTGTAGGAGTTTCTCAGAAACAAAATGGTAGTTGCAGAATACACTTACTGGATTGGATTGTGGCAACAATATACTTATGACGTTTGGAGATGGTTTGATGGCACACCACTGGATACTCAGAAGTAAGAATTTTCTTCTGGTTCATATTTATTATGTTTTATGTTTATCTAAACATATTTATTTACGAGGTTATTAGGGTTAACTAAAACAACAGAATGATTAAGTTGGTAGTACTGTTATACAGCTCTTCAACCCCAGTTTAATCCTACAATGGGATGTCTTTTGTAGTAAATTTACATATTATACTTATGCTTGTAAGCATTTCTGTCAAAGAATACAACATTTATCTCCCTCATGTCAAACATATAGTGTTTTGTAACACTGAATTGTCCTTACATTAGGAAATCAAGGTATTCTGTTCTTTGCTGCAAGGACAGACTTGCTCTGTATGATGCAACATGGGAAAAATGAGTTTGGAAAATGGTTGGAAGTGTTCATGTATATTTAACTGAATATCTTAAATATTAGCTAGAGTGTGAAGGTTGGATAAGGAAGACATTACATTACTGGTTATCGTGTGACAAAATTATGTGTGAGGCCTCCAAAAGACCCATAAAGCAGGCCAGGACCCTTACTGACCAGCCCAGAAGAGGCTCATAACGACTAAACCAATCTCCAACTACTACCTGTGGCGTAAACAACAGGTCAGGATCTTCTTCTCCAACTTGCTCCAGCAAAAGCCAGCAGGTGCTTTAGAAGTCGGAGTAAAGTTTGGTGAATCACTGCTGGGTCAACCAGGTTAGATTCTGGCCTTGTTTGTTTTGGACGCCTCACTCACTTCAGCCTCGAGGAAGCAGCATTTTATAACAGCACCTCAATCAAGCTTACTCCAACTGCTAAATGCTTATTTAGTGACTAGCAGGCAACAAAAATAGGAAGCTGGGTTAAAAGTTCAAAAAGAGTATGAGTTCCAAAATATACAAAAATACATTTCTAGGGAGATAAACTACGGCACGGTGGCGCAGTGGTACCGCTGCTGCCTCGCACTAAGGAGACCTGGGTTCTCTTCCCGGGTCCTCCATGTGGAGTTTGCATGTTCTCCCCGTGTCTGCGTGGTTTTCCTCTGGGTGCTCCGGTTTCCTCCCACAGTCCAAAGGCATGCAGGTTAGGTGGATTAGCGATTCTTAATTGTCCCTAGTGTGTGTGTGTCCTGCGGTGGGTTGGCGCCCTGCCCGGGATTGGTTCCTGCCTTGCGCCCTGTGTTGGCTGGGATTGGCTCCAGCAGATTACTGCTGTTAGGATATAGCGACTTGGAAAATGACTGACTGACTAAACTGCTTCTGCTCTACTGAAATAATGACATCGGCAGATTTGATCTGTGTGCAGCAAACTTTCTTTGTCTTACATTAGATAGATACTTTATTAATCCCAAGGGGAAATTCACATACTCCAGGAGCAGCATACTGATAAAGAAAATATTAAAGAGTGATAGCAATGCAGGTATACAGACAGACAATAACTTTGAATAATGTTAACGTTTACCCCCCCGGGTGGAATTGAAGAGTCGCATAGTGTGATGGAGTAACGATCTCCTCAGTCTGTCAGTGGAGCAGGACAGTGACAGCAGTCTGTCGCTGAAGCTGCTCCTCTGTCTGGAGATGATACTTTTCAGTGGATGCAGTGGATTCTCCATTATTGACAGGAGCCTGCTCAGTGCCCGTCGCTCTGCCACGGATGTCAAACTGTCCAGCTCCGTGCCTACAATACAGCCTGCCTTCTTCATCTGTTTGTCCAGGCATGAGGCGTCCTTCTTTATGCTGCCTCCCCAGCACACCACCATGTAGAAGAGGGCGCTCACCACAGCCGTCTGATGGAACATCTGCAGCATCTTATTGCAGATGTTGAAGGATGCCAACCTTCTAAGGAAGTATAGTCGGCTCTGTCCTTTCTTACACAGAGCATCAGTATTGGCAGTCCAGTCCAATGTATCTAGCTGCACTCCCAGGTATTTATAGGTCTGCACCCTCAGCACACAGTCACCTCTGATGATCACGGGGTCCATGAGGGGCCTGGGCCTCCTAAAATCCACCACCAGCTCCTTGGTTTTGCTGGTGTTCAGGTATAGGTGGTTTGAGTCGCACCATTTAACAAAGTCCTTGATTAGGTTCCTATACTCCTCCTGCTGCAGCCCACGATAGCAGTGACGTCAGCGAACGTTTGACATATGTCTCATAACTTTAGAACTTCCCGATTCATTTCCAAATTCAATCTTGATATTCCATGCAAAAAAACAAAACAAAAAAAAAATCGGAGTATGCATTTCTAAATTAGAGTTTACTTTTACAGCACTACGGAGGACAGGCTGGGTTTCTTACATCAGTACTGAACAGTAAATGAATATCAATTAAATGGTCAATGCTGTCCAGCGCTTGGCTGTAAAATTAATAATGAAATCCACTCTTATCCTATTCATTGCTCCTTCACTGTGGGTAATTGTAACATCTACATTTATATCCCTACATGTAAGTGTACCAAAGTGGTGCTATAAATTTTTTTCTTAACCTAATTCAGAACTTGACTTTTAAATATTGTGGTAATAATCAAGCCTTGATACAATAAAGAGGCTTCCATATAATTGAGAATTGGCTGCTGATGCAAGAGAAAAGTTTGATGAAATGGTCTTTATAGACTAGAGTCCACAATAGAACTGAATAGGTTAGGAAACATGGCAGATATATATATATAATATATATATATATATATATATATATATATATATATATGTGTATATATAATATATATATCCATCCATCCATTTTCCAACCCGCTGAATCCGAACACAGGGTCACGGGGGTCTGCTGGAGCCAATCTCAGCCAACACAGGCCACAAGGCAGGGAACCAATCCCGGGCAGGGTGCCAACCCACCGCAGGATACACGCAAACACATCCACACACCAAGCACACACTAGGGCCAATTTAGAATCGCCAATCCACCTAACCTGCATGTCTTTGGACTGTGGGAGGAAACCGGAGCGCCCGGAGGAAACCCACGCAGACACGGGGAGAACATGCAAACTCCACGCAGGGTGGACCCGGGAAGCGAACCCGGGTCTCCTAACTGCGAGGCAGCAGCGCTACCACCGTGCCGCCCTCTATATATCTATATATATATATATATATATATATATATATATATATATTATATATATATATATATATTATATATATATATATATATTATATATATATATATATTATATATATATATATATATATATATATATATATATTTATATATATTATATATATATATATATTATATATATATATATATATATATATATATATATATATATATATTATATATATATATATATTATATATATATATATATATATATATATATATATATATATATATATATATATATATATATATATATATATTATATATATATATATATATATTATATATATATATATATTATATATATATATATTATATATATATATATATATATATATATATATATATATATATATTATATATATATATATATATATAATAGTTGAAATAGTTTACTGTCAAATAAATGCAAAGAGTACGCGACACGTGTTTCGCCCTCATTCTGGGCTCATCAGGCGTACACACTCCACTGCACTCCATCTCGGGAATCGAACCTCGGACGTCAGCGCCAGAGGCAATGCCCCTAACATTGCGCCACGGCGTGTGGTTCGTTTATTTGACAGCATGTAGATCGGGGTAATTACATTCACGGCATTCGTAGTCTGTGTCACAATCTGATTGTATGGGTGGTTACGTACCAGGTAACGCTTATGGTTGGCCAGCAATCTGCTAACATCCGCCACGGTGCCCTCAGTTTGTGAGGAGCAGATCATAGAATGGTTGAGATAGTTTACTGTCAAATAAATGCAAAGAGTACGCGACACGTGTTTCGCCCTCATTCTGAGCTCATCAGGCGTACACACTCCACTGCACTCCCTCTCGGGAATCGAACCTCGGACGTCAGCGCCAGAGGCGATGCCCCTAATGTTGCGCCACGGTGTGTGGTTCGTTTATTTGACAGCATGTAGATCGGGGTAATTACATTCACGGCATTCGTAGTCTGTGTCACAATCTGATTGTATGGGTGGTTACCTACCAGGTAACGCTTGTGGTTGGCCAGCAATCTGCTAACATCCGCCATGGTGCCCTCAGTTTGTGAGGAGCAGATCATAGAATGGTTGAGATAGTTTACTGTCAAATAAATGCAAAGAGTACGCGACACGTGTTTCGCCCTCATTCTAGGCTCATCAGGCGTACACACTCCACTGCACTCCCTCTCGGGAATCGAACCTCGGACGTCAGCGCTATATATATATATATATATATATATAGTTGAAAAATAGAAAAGGTATCTTGGGACCAGAACTGGAAATTAGGTCATCGGGCTGTGACTTCTTAGGATGTGGAAATTACATCATTAGGATGTGGTCTCTTCTGCTGCTCTGGAAGTGACATCTTCTGATGCATAATCTGAAGTGACCTCATGGGAACCATGCGGAATTTCTTGCATTTGTTCTGCAGGGAGATAACAAAAGGATTAGTGCACTCTGCCACCAACTGGTCTGACCAGGAATTATCTTCTCTTAAGCTCTTTAGCTGCCTCCAATGCGCATGGGTGTGACAATATTTATTAATGTTATCTTTGCCTTTATTTCGATTGTATTCTTTAAGTATTGCGAAAGAGCTTTGATCTTTAGAAAGGTGATATAAAAATGTATTATTATTAGTAGTAGAAGTACAAAGTTTCAGGAGTTCAGTTTGCAAATCCCCCACATCACATGTATTTGGCTGTGTGCAACTTCAGGTATTGTTTTAATGCAGAACTAGGGGGCTCTGCCTCCTGCTCGCTTTGCTCGCCAACCCCTGTGCTGGCGCTACCCGCTAGCCACTTCACGGCTCTGCCGCTTGCGTAAGGGAAAGCGGATGTTCAATTTAAATTGTTATTTTCAAGGGAATTGTTTGCATATCCATAATAGACCTATTTTACATTACAGCAAGTAATTAACCATAGTAAAAAAAAATAGTAAAATGTAATAAATTGAAAGAAAATTATGTTTCATTTTGCCTTAGGAGGTATACGTTTTCATTCTGTTTGGCTTAGAAATTAACACGCAAATACTTTTTAAACTTTTTTACTGTAAAACTTCAGTAAAAACAATATTTGGAATTAACTTTGTCAATATCGCTTTGAATTTTGATTCCATGTTTGGAGTTACATCATGACAATACAACATATAAACTACCCGTGAGTGAATATCATTTTTCTCTCTAATAATCCAACTTTTTCGAATGTTTGTCCCTGTGATTTGTTAATTGTCATAGCAAAAGCTATTCTAATGGGAAACTGTAAACATTTTAATATGAATGGCTTATCAAGATCTCCTTTGGTGTCTAATGTTTTCTGCGGAAGATGTACTACATTACCTGTTGTTGCCTATTACAATTTTACATGTCAGAATTGTTCGACCAATTTTGAATACTGTTAAGTTGTCAGAGGATAAAATGAAGAGATTCCGTGCCCAAAAGTTAAAGTTTAATCCAGCAACTGGAAGCAACAACAGGAAACAATAGTCCTCTGAACTTTCTCGATTCCTTAACACTCTTTATCCCTCTTCACTATCTCCACCTAGTGGCCAAAGTACAGAACATAACTAATACAACTAATCTTGTCCTATTGCATAGCCCATCACTCATACATAAATTACGCAATAACTTTACTATACATCCTTCTTTCAAAAGTAATTCTGCAGGTGGAGGACCTGACAGTGTTAACGGTTGTAGATATTCTACGGGATATTGTAAGTTGATGATTTCATCTTCTGCATAATCACCACCGTATCAGCATAGTCTATTGATACGCATTTAATCAATTTGCTGTGCAACCGATCAACAATTTTCATATAAATTCGTTTGACTTCATTGTTTCTTGGTGCTAGGATTGCCTGTGTACTCATTTCTTCTTTTAATAACCCATCAGGATAAAATTCTTCATTAAGATTTGGACATAAGTCTTTTATTGGGAACTTACAGTATAAATTTTTACGTTTTCCTCACTTTAAGAGCCAAGAGGTGGATTTTTTCCACACGAATGAGAGGTGAGAGGACTGTGGGCATATGGGCCTTTAATCAGATGGTTGAAAGGAGGGCAGAACTTGATAAAATCACTTGGCAATAGTCTCATCTCGCGGGACTTGAAAAAAATCTCTTGGAAATAGTCAAGATTTTTTTTTTTATAATACAGAGATATTCAAAGTGCGTCATTAAGCACTCTCAATAGCCAAAACCTGTTTATTTTTATATGTGTTAAATTACATGCTCTCAGGTTAGGCTCACAGGGAGCTCTTCAGTTTTGCATGTTGCTTATTAAGTAAATGATCCGAGATGTTGCTAGAACATATGTTCAGTATTTAATGTAAATGATATGCATTGTCACAAACTTCACAAAGAGCCATAGCAAGGTTTGGGGCAGCCACCCATATAATTGGTTTCCTGGCTGCAAAGTTGCAAATAAATGACAGCACTGATGTGCACAAAATGGAATTCAAAACAGAACTGAGGGAATAGGGGAAAGGTGGAGGCTTTTAAAGGTCAAGACAGGAAGTGACGACAAAGGGGGCGGGATCATAAGGGTCTTCAGCCATAGGCTCGAGCCCGGACGTGACATCAAAGGGGCCGGTGCTGGCAAGGTCTTCCTCCATAGGCTCGGCCCCGGAAGTGGCATCAATAGGGCCAGGTGGAATCTCCCATGAATGGTCTGCAGGAAAGCAAGAAAAAGAATCAGTGCACTCTGCCACATCCCGGTCTGATTTGTAATTGCCCTTACTCAAGCCCTTTAGCTGCCTCCCATACGCATGTGTGTGACAGCATGGAGAAATGCAGAATATACATAGAAAAACTTCCAACACTTTTATGTTGTAAGAATAGGCTACAAAGAGATGACCTGATAAGTAAACATGTTTTTATATTGCCAGTGCTTTGCAACCAAAATTAGTAAGAGTTCAATCCATCTGCGATAGCACCATCAAAGTATGATACCCCTTGAACTGAGAAAACAAGAGAGTACCTTAACAAAAGCAATGATCATCTGTGTGAGCAGTTGGATATACCTCCTGAAGTTTCAATCTGAACAAAATGTTTCTTTGATAAAAATAGAACAAAACAATTTATAAATGTTAATTTTTAGTTTACTATCTCCAAGTAATCGTTGTATATTCTAACAGCACATGTTCAGAATATTAAAAAAGAAAATTTTTTACAAACAGCATATACTGTAGCTGACCGACTTATTTATTCATTTACTAACTCAACAAAAACACTATCATTTAATTAAAAAGAAAATTTGGTAGAATGGTACATCCAAGTCAGTAGGTATCTGCAAAGAAAGTAGATTTTGATATACTGTATTTAGTTTTTCTAAATATTGATATATCAAAATCTCAAAAATGCCATTACAGAATAGTTTGAAACTTGGTAATTTTATAGAAAAAAATATATTCAAAACTTGTTTTTTTATGTGTCAGTTTGTCGTACTGTGGTGGCTTATGTGATATTGAAAGCTATGATACCGGTATTGTAAATACCATCAGAGTCACCAATGGTGGATAGATTCCAGTGGAGCCTCCAGACTAAGAATACACTAGAAGGATGTGGCAATCCACTTCTGAAACACAAGACACTGAAAACCCTATGAGCAATGGTGAGATAATGTCTGCTATAGTGCCAGAAACACCCTCAGGATGGAAGGCACTCAAGGCACAACTTGGGAACAGCTGCCTTCTCAAAGTACAGTCGACCATAATGATGGGAGTGGAGTAAATCCTGATACTTCAGGACCTTTATTTCCTGATGTAGCATGACTCAAAATGAAAGAAACAGCTGCAAACATGACGTAATAACTGGAACTCGTAATGTAAAAAGCATACATTTGAGTAAACTGGAAGCTGTTAAACATGAATTGAACACAAAGATTGACATTCTAGGCATAAGTGAGCTGAGATGGACTGGTTTTGGGCATTTTGAATCCGATAATCATATGATCTTCTATGCTGGGAATGGGGAATTGAAGAGGAATGGTGTAGCATTTATCATCAAAGAGAACATCTCAAGATCAATCCTGAAGTACAAGGCAGTCGATGACAGAATTATATCCATACGTCTACAAGGAAGACCAGTTAACACGACTAATAACAAATCTATTCACCAACCACTTAAGCCAAAGATGAAGAAATTGAAGATTTCTATCAAGTTCTCCAAATGGAAATTGATCAAACTTGCAGTCAGGATGTATTGATAACTACTGGTGATTGGAATGCAAAAGTTGGAGGCAAGGTAGAAGAATTAGTAGTTGGAAAGTATGACCTTGGAGAAAGAAATGATGCCGGATATTACATGATAAGTTGTTTATTTTGCAAAATTCTATTCATTGCAAACACCTTTTTTCAATAGCATAAACGGTGACTATACACGTGGATTTCACCAGGTGGGGGGCAGAAAAATCAGATTGATTACATCTGTGGAAAGAAACTATGGAGAACCTCAATATCAAAAGTCAGAACAAGGCCAGATGCTTATTGTGAAATAGACCATCAATTGCTCATATGCAAGTTCAAGTTAAAATTGAAGAAAATTAAAACAAATCCATGAGAGTCAAAGTATGATCTTGAGCATATACCACCTGAATTCAGAGATCACCTTAAAAATAGATTTGATGCGTTGTGCACAAACAATAGTAGACCAGATAAGTTATGGAATGACATCAAGAAAGCAAAAAATCATTAAAGAAAAGAGCAAACTGGATGTCAGAGGAGATCTTAAAAATTCCTTTTGAATGCAGAGAGGCTAAAGTGGAAGAATGAAATTTTCTTTTCAGGTCTTTATATTTTCTAAGTGAAGATAAAGTAAGGTATTACACGAAATGTGTAATGATTGAGTTGGATCGCACTCATCATTTCTCAAGCTGAAAGAATTCAAACCTCGAGTTGCAATAGTGAAGGATTCCATGGGTGAAATAATAAATGTAGAAGGCATCGAAAGAATATACAAAGTCATTATACCAAAAAGAATTGACTGAGGTTCACCCATTTCAGGAGATGGAATATGATCAGGAGACGATGGTACTGAAAGACGAAGTTCAATCTACACTGAAAATTTTGCCAAACAACAAGACTCTGGGAATCAATGAAATACCAACTGAAATGCACCAACAAACGGATGTAGTCCTGGAAGCATTTACTCATCTATGCCAAGAAATCTGGAGAACAATTACTTTTCCAACTAACTGGAAGAGATCCATATTTAGTATGGACTACATCTTAAAGAAAACAAATATCCTCACAACTGGACCAGCAGTGAAAGACAGAAGACTGAGGTTGTCAAGGACTTCCTCTTACTTGGACCGATAGTTAATGCCCATGGAAGTAGCAGTCAAGAAATTAGAGGGTGAATTGCATTGAGAAAATGTGCAGTGAAAGACCTCTCCAAAGTGTTTAAAAACAAAATGCTCCTGTGAGGACTAAGGTGTGTCTTATCCAAGCAATTGTGTTTTCAATCGCTTCCTATGGTTGTGAAAGCTGGACAGCGAATAAAGAAGACCATTAAAGAATTGATTGCTTCGAGTTGTGGTACTGACAAAGAACATTGAATGTACCATGGACCGCCAGGAGTGCAAACAGGTCCAACTAGAATGTTCCTTAGAGATGAGGATGGTCTCATGTACTTTGGACATGTTGTTAGAAGGGATCATTCCCTAGAAAAGGGCATCATGCTTGGTAAAATGGAAGGACAATGAAAGCGAAGACCCCCTATGGGATGGATTGATTTAGTGGTGGTATTGCAACAATGGTATCAAACTTGTAATAAATTGTAAGGAAGACATAGGGTTAGGTAGTTTTTCATTCTGTTGTACATAGGGTCGCTATGAGTCGGAATTGACTCGATGGTGCTTAACAACAAATGACAAATCTGTAGTGAGTGTGTATACTTATGCAGCGTGTCTTTTTGCTTCAGTAGTGCTTGTGGCATATGGAGCTTGCAGTTTTTGTAAATAAGCACTACAAACAGTAGCACTGTACATGCTAATACTGTAATCAGAGAAACGGGGCTGGCGGTGAATGAAAAAGGACAACTGCCCTGCATAGGATGAAGAGTTAGAGGTCACAAGCTCAGAAAAAAAATGTGGTTAGCAAGTAGCCTCTTTGGTTTCATGCAGCACTAACTATTTTGTCGGCTTCTTCTTACTCCTCACAATATGGCATAAGATACATTAAAATACAAATTTAAGCTAGATTGAATTTGTGTGCTCTTATATACATAGACTTCAAAGAATGATGGTCAGGGAGGGTAGCCTTGTGGCAAAATACACAAAATACTGCAGAGAACTTGGGTATCCCATTCAAATTCAGACCACAATGTGCCACTATATTCCTGTTTGGAAAGGAAAAACAGAAAACTGTTGGTACAGCACCTACTATAGGGTGAAATTTTATCTATACCCCAAATTCCCATTTTTCCTACTAACTACCTGTTTGAATTCAAATGAGTACTGTTTCCTCTAAATGTGTTATGTGTAGTGACCATTAAAAGCCAAATCACAAGGAAAAACAAGAATTGATCTATAACAGGAATGTTGTACTCATGCAATTGTATGCAGCATGTTCAAGTACTGTTGTGCAGTAAGAAGACCATTGTTCACGTCCCAGGTCATACCTGTGTGGAATCAGCATATTCTTCACATGTCTGCAAGGGTCCCCTCCAAGTTCTCTGGTTTCCTCCCACAATTTAAAGACATGCAGGTTGGATTATTGGCACTAAATTGGCCATTTTGTGTATATGTTCCCCCTGTGATGGACTGGTGCCCTGTCCAGGGATTGTTCTAGCCTTGCACTCAGTGCTTGCTGGGTTGGGGTCATGCAATCCTGCTCAAGATTACCTGGGTTTAGAAAATCTTACTTTTGAACATATTGTAACGAGCTCCACTGAACTATAAAATCATGTAATACATTAAAATAAAGACTAACAAAACATTTCAGTGCAATGCCAAATTTGTACTGTATATCAAATGCAATTTTAATTATTCACAAAATATTTAATATTGTAAATATCTGTCAGTAATGTGATAGGAAAATAATTTGATTATAATGGAATTGTCTACTATAGTATAAAACCAACTTTATTGTCATATGTACTCCGTACAATGAAAATCTTATTCTGGGATTCCTCCAACAATAGACAAGAATACACAATAAATTAAAAACACTCAAGTGAAAAAGAAATGCAAAAATAGTTATAAAATGTGAATGTGAATCCTGAGATGGAGCGTTTGTGCTTAGACAGCTTATTGAAAGAGGCCGAGTGGGCGGGGGGGCTCGATCTTAGCACATTTGAAATGAAGTAGAATTTTTCATTGAATCCATATACAGTAGCTGTTTTTAGCTCTGCCTATTCTGACTTTGTTAGTAGTATTTATGTCATGAATTAGTCATTGTGAAAGGAGTATTAAGGAATTACCTAAAAGGAGATGCTATTTCAGAAGAAAACTATAAAAGGGGGAAAAAAGTCATTGATTTGTTATTCTCCATCTTCCCCATGACAGTTGAGTGGTGCCATAGGAATTGTATCTGCCACATAACTTCAGAATAATTAGAGTTTAAGTTGTATCAACAAAATTCAGGCAAAATTTCATGGACCGACTTGGCTGTTGAGTGATCTTCATTTTTACTTGTCCCTATTAAAACCACCCTTCCCGATAACATTTTCAAAACTCCACGTAGCATGGATTTTAAGTCGGTCACATGATTTCATTAAGATCTACCATTTTGAAATTATATGAAGTTTTTGATTTGCCCCTGTTACATGATAAAATTATTGAAACACAATATAGCCTATATTTCAATGACAACCTATATGCAAAATTTTGCGAAAACTGGTCCAGCCATTTTTGCATGATTGGTGAATTCGCAAATGGATAAACAGACAGGATACAATCTGAAAGCTACGTTGAGGTCCTTAGATTGCAAGATACATAAACAATAAACAAAGCCAAATAGCATCAAAAGGTGCCCTCTGGATGCACAGTAGTCCCAATTGTATTTATCATAAAAAGCCATTATCTTGAATAGTAAAATTATTTATGTATGGTTTTAAAGACATTTAATCAATTGCAAATTTTGTAATTCTGACATTTTACAACATCTTATTAAAAACCCAGTTCGTTTTTTGAACCCTATTTCTTCCATTAGCAGGTCAGAATATATATAGAATAGAATATATATATATATAGAAGCATCATGTACAATTAAAAAAAAAAAAAAAAAAAAAAAAAAAAAAAAAAAAAAGCTTGACCAGTAAGGGGTGCCAATCCATCACACAGCACACTCCAACACTGACTCCTACACCTACACTCATGCAATGACAACAAAGTGTTTCTATGTCAATGTCAACTTTATTTATATAGCACATTTAAAACATAGGAATGCTGTGGCCAAAGTGCTTTACAATAATAGAATTAAAGAAAACATACAATTAACATGAATAACATAGAAATAAATAGAAGTAATGTTACATAATCACAATGAGGAAACCATCAGTATTAAGTGATGCAAGTGAGTAGAAGTGAGTTTTTAACAGTTCGATTGTAGACGACTCCTTTATGTGATGAAGTAAAGAGTTCCACAGGCGAGGAGCAGCAGCAGCAAAAGCCCTGTCCCCCTTAGTTTTACAATTGGTACGAGGAACAACAACAGACAACTGACCAGAAGATCTAAGCACTCTGGATGGCTGGTGTAAAACACAATTCGGATAAATAGGCAGGAGCAAGCCCATGTAAAGATTTAAAAACTAGCAACAAGATTTTAAAATCAATTCGAAAACTGACAGCCAGTGTAAAGAAGCTAATATTGTAGAAACAGTCATACTTTCTTGCCCCAACCAGCCCAACCGAGCGGCAGTATTCTGGACCAACTGTAACCTGTGTATCAGGTATTTGCTAATCCCAGAATACAGCGAGTTGCAGTAATCAAGGCGATAAAAGAAAAGCATGAGTAGCTTTCTCAAGATCCCTAGAAGATAAAAAAGGCTTGATCTTACCTAATAGACAAAGCTGGAAAAAGCAACTCTTGACTACAGAATTAGCTTGTTTCTCAAAAGAGAGGTTACTGTCAAAGATAACACCTAGATTGCGGACTTGAGGTTTGCAAAAGACAGAAAGAGCCGAGAAGTCCAAGACCAATTTGGGCTTTAGCGGATGGACCCACTATAAATTCTAATAAATCTTAGATTTATTCTAGTATATCTATCATCAGCCTATGCACATCTTTGAAATGTGCAAGGAAACTAGTATACACTGGAAAACCATCAACTAACTGCTTAATTAGATTATTTGAATTGTAGAATAATCAGCACTAAACATTGTAACAGCCGACCCCTTACCCAGCCGGCAGCAACACCTCCAAGACCTGTGGCCTGGATAAATTACTGAGATTGAATCTTAATATCAAGCCATACCTCTAACAAATAAACTTTTCCCCACAATCGACGATGTAAACATAAGCACAAAAGAAAAGCAGATGTGTTCTGTTTTAATATATTCACTTATCTTTACATAACAAAACACTATTGCACATCTATACTAATAAAAGGCAAAGCCCTCACTGACTGACTCATCACTAATTCTCCAACTTCCTGTGTAGGTAGAAGGCTGAAATTTGGCAGGCTCATTCCTTACAGCTTACTTACAAAAGTTAGGCAGGTTTCATTTCGAAATTCTACATGTAATGGTCATAACTGGAACCTGTTTTTTGTCCATATACTCAAATGGAGGAGGCGGAGTCACGTATCGCGTGTGGCACGCGGCTGGGGGTGGTGCCCAGCCGGGACGCCCAGGAGGACAGGAGGAGGGGGCGGCCGCCGTGGTTCCTTTGAGGGCCACGGGTGCAGGGCTTGGAAGCCCAACCCTGTAGGGGCCCGTGGTCTCCGCCAGGGGGCACCCCCATGCCTGAAGGACCCGGAACCCCAACACTTCCGCCACACCAGGAAGTACTGGGGGGAAGAAGTTTGGGAACACCCAGAGGGCTTCCGGGAATACAGCCGGCACTTCCGCCACACAAGGGAGTGTTTAGGGAGTGTCGGGGATCACCTGGAGCCCATCCGGGCACTTATAAAAGGGGCCTCCCTGCAAAGAAGGATTGGAGTCGGGTGAGGAGTGGACAAGGTTTTGGAGGCAGGAGAGGAGGCGGCCTGACGAGCAGGCAGAGACTGAGTGAGAGCCTGGACTTTGGGGAGATTGGTGCTTTGGCACTGGGTTTGTGCACTTTATTAAACTGTATATAATGTACAATAAACGTGTGGTGGACTTGAATATGGTGTCCGTCTGTCTGTGTCTGGGCAGCTTATCACACGCGTCATCACGCCTCCTACGTAATCACGTGAACTAAAAACAAGGAAGAGATTTAGAGCACAAGTCAAACGCGGGAACGAAGGTAAATGACGTTAATTTTTGAGTGTCTTTTAATACTGTGTAAGCATACATATTAACACATGTGCAATTAAACGTGTGCATTTACAGGGTGATTTCTCAGGCTTAAAAGCTCGCCTTTTATCAAATGCGGGAACAAAGGTAAATGACATTGTTGAGTGTCTTTTAATACTGTGTAAGCATACATATTAACACATGTGCAATTAAACGCGTGCATTTATGGGGTGATTTCTCAGGCTTAAAAGCTCACCTTTTATTAAAAAGGTGAGTGCAAACTGTTTTCATTCTGAAGGGCACAAACCACGTTAGATTTCATGCTCAAGAGTAAGCTCAGCACACAGCTTAGTCATATTAGAACCGGAAGTACGAACTGACAACATGGTATACAAAGAGATCCTTAAGAAATAATTATTGATTCATTTTCCCTCAGTTTAAAAAGGTTTACTTTTCTTCTAAATAAAAATTTTAAAGCAGCACTTCGCCGCTGCAAAGCGTGGGTATTTTGATATATATCAAATATATATTGCGTCATCACACTTCCCATATAAGCACGTGAACTGACCCGCTGCCGATTGCAATGCCATATTCGCGAGATACAAGTTTAATGAGAAGACACGAGGTATAAACGACAGTTTGGATCACTTTCTGACAGAGTTAAAATTGCTGTAGCGAGAAACTTTTAACTGCCGGGTCTTAGCTAACATTAAATAAACCCGTAGACATCACAACATCACACAAGAGAGCGGCTCACGTGAAGTGACTGAACGCAGCAGGAGTGATCACTTCGATGAATCAAACCTGTTCAAAAAACACATTACACAATTGGTAACGTGCGAAAACAATATGAAACCAATTGTGGATTTGCGTACAGCCACTGAAACTTTGTGGCGGCACGAGACTTCAGGTCACGTGTCTGCAAAAGAACCTCATTCAGGCAACTATTTTTACTAGCGGTGGCTCAGGGGAGACAGTTTTTATTCCTCGCATCCCCGTTATACCCTCTGATCTCCCATTTCAATTCAAACGCCTCCAATTTCCACTAAGGCTCTGCTTCGCAATGACAATAAGTCTCAGGGACAGACCCTACAAAAGGTTGACATTGATTTGATATATATATATATATATACTAGCAAAATACCCGCACTTCGCAGCGAAGTAGTGTGTTAAAGAGGTTATGAAAAAGTAAAGGAAACATTTTAAAAATAACGTAACATGATTGTCAATGTAATTGTGTTGTCATTGTTATGAGTGTTGCTGTCATATATATATACATATACACACACATATACAGACATATACAGATATATTATATATACATATACACATATATTTTTTATATATATATTTTTTTTATATATATATATATATACACATACATACATACATATACACACATAGATGCACTTACAATAACATAGAAATCAATATAAACAACATTAACATCATTATCATATGAGAATATGAAGTAATATATAAGAAGCACATTTCATATAAATATAAATTATTAAACAGTAAAATCTTCTTGTATAATTTTCTACCGTGGCTTTTCGTTGGTCTGTCCAGGATTTTAAATCACATGTAGCTTGCAAACCATTTCACGTATTGACTTGAAATGTGGTACACATATAATACGTCACGTCTGCTATCCGCTTTATGGGTGATGAATGTATTACTCTTTTTATGTTTATTTTATTTTAGAATCAACTCCTATCTGCGCACACCAGGGCGGCCGTGGGCAGATGCGTATGGTGTATTCACTCCATGTTATCGTGCATTGCGCTGTCACTGGTATTTTGATAAAAGAATTTGAACAATATATAAGAAGCGTATAAATTATTAAACAGTAAAACATTAACATTTAAGAAGTAAAGTTACATTGAGTACTACTGCAGTGCCTTCGGGTATACCTCATTTTTTCTTTGCCCATTACATGCTTAAATGTATACATTTTTTGGGTGTACCTACCCGAGAACACGCGACATATAACCGACCGTGGGAGAAGCATGGATTTTAAACACGCGTTGAGTTCATCTGCTGGTCTCCCTCGTGGAATAAGTGGTAATGTTTGACTAAAATCTACAGCGAGTAAAACGACATTACCTCCTTTTTTTTTTTTTACAATCTCTGAGATCTTGCTTTTTTCGGTTCAAGGCTTCATAAGCTCTTTTATGTTCAATGTTGTACTTAATAAGTACTAATTATCCCAAACCATCATCTTTGAATGTTGCAAGACTTTCGCCTTGTATGTAGATTGGGGTAATTACATTCATTGCATTCCTAGTCTGAATCACAATCTGATTGTATGGGTGGTTACCTGGCACTGTAGGGTTGCCACCCGTCCTTTAAAATACGGAATCGTGCCGCGTTTGAGAATGAAATTGCGTGTCCCGTTTTGAATCAATACTGGACGGGATTTATCCCGTATTTTTTTTATCATTTTTTTTTTAAGCAGCATCTCATGCAAATCATCCCACACGCATTTTATGAAGATGCCTCCTTTCCTACTTTTGATTGGGTAATACTTGATGTCATCGTTAGTTTGATTGGTGTTTTTAACTGTCCAGTGAGGAGGGCGTGTCTTTTAAGTACAGTCTGCAAAGTGTTGGCACTGAGATGTTGCGTCAGCGCCATAGTTGAAGCCCCTAACGTTGCGGTCTGCAAGTCGGCTAACATCCGCCATGTGCCGTCTTTCAGTTGCGAGAAGCAGATCATAGAATGGTTGAAACTGTTGCCCCTAACGTTGCGCCACGGCGTGTGCTTCGTTTATACCTCGTGTGTTCTCATTAAACTTTTATGTCGCGAATATGTTATTGCAATCCGCAGCGGGAGCGTTTCTATAAACTTAATTTAAACTTACGTTTTACACCGTGCTTTGTTTCCCTTATGAACATGCTTGTATGCTTAACTCGCTCCGTTCTCAATTGTTTAATTAATTTTTTGCTCTTCGCTGTTTGCGGCTGTTCCTCCATTTCCCCCTACTTCGTTCTTTTATCTCGCGAATATGTTATTGCAATCCTTAACGGGAGCGTTTCAATAAACTGATTGAAAATAGTTTTGCATTTACCTTTTTAGTAAAAGGCGAGCTTTTAAGCCTGAGAAATCACCCCGTAAATGCACACGTTTAATTAGACATGTGTTAATATGTATGGTTACACAGTATTAAAAGACAGTGAACAACGTCAGTTACCTTTGTTCCCGTGTTTGATAAAAGGTGAGCTTTTAAGCCTCAGAAATCACCCCATAAATGCACACGTTTAATTGCACATGTGTTAATATGTATGCTCACACAGTATTAAAACACAGTCAAAAATTAACGTCATTTACCTTCGTTCCCGCGTGTGACTCGTGCTGTAAATGTCTTCCTTGTTTTTAGTTCACGTGATTACGTAGGAGGCGTGATGACGCGATACGTGACTCCGCCTCCTCCATTACACTGTATGGACAAAAAATATGTTCCAGTTATGACCATTACGCTTTGAATTTCGAAATGAAACCTGCCTAACTTTTGTAAGTAAGCTGTAAGGAATGAGCCTGCCAAATTTCAGCCTTCCACCTACACGGGAAGTTGGAGAATTAGTGATGAGTGAGTCAGTCAGTGAGTGAGTGAGTCAGTCAGTGAGGGCTTTGCCTTTTATTATTATAGATGTACATATGTATGTCAATGCATGTATGTATATATGTATGTCTAGATATATGTAGATATGTATATATATGTGTAGATATGTATATATATATATATATATATATATATATATATGTGTATATATATGTAGATATGTAAATATATATATATATATATATATATATATATATATATATATGTGTGTGTGTGTGTGTGTATGTATGTGTATATGTATATGTGTGTATATGTATGTGTATATATATATGTGTGATGTGTGTGTATATATATATATATGTATGTGTATATATATATATATATATATATATATATATATATATATGTGTGATGTGTGTGTATATATATATGTATATATATATGTATGTGTATATATATATATATATATATATATACTAATAAAAGGCAAAGCCCTCACTGACTGACTGACTGATTCACTCATCACTAATTCTCCAACTTCCCGTGTAGGTAGAAGGCTGAAATTTGGCAGGCTCATTCCTTACAGCTTACTTACAAAAGTTAGGCAGGTTTCATTTCGAAATTCTACGCGTAATGGTCATAACTGGAACCTGTTTTTTGTCCATATACTCTAATGGAGGAGGCGGAGTCACGTATCACATCATCACGTATTACGCCTCCTACGTGATCACGTGAAGTGAAAACAAGGAAGAGATTTACAGCATGAGTCAAACGCGGGAACGAAGGTAAATGACGTTAATTGTTGAGTGTCTTTTAATACTGTGTAAGCATACATATTAACACATGTGCAATTAAACGTGTGCATTTACAGGGTGATTTCTCAGGCTTAAAAGCTCGCCTTTTATCAAACGCGGGAACAAAGGTAAATGACGTTGTTGAGTGTCTTTTAATACTGTGTAACCATACATATTAACACATGTGCAATTAAACGTGTGCATTTACAGGGTGATTTCTCAGGCTTAAAAGCTCACCTTTTATTAGAAAGGTAAATGCTGTTTTCACTCTGAAGGGCGCAAACCACGTTAGATTTCATGCTCAAGAGTAAGCTCAGCACACAGCTTGGTCATATTACAACCGGAAGGGTGAACTGACAATATGGTATACAAAGAGATCCTTAAGAAATAATTATTGATTCATTTTCCCTCAGTTTAAAAAGGTTTACTTTTCTTCTTAATAAAAATTTTAAAGCGGTACTTCGCCGCTGCAAAGCGCGGGTATTTTGATATATATCAAAATATATCGCGTCATCACGCCTCCCATGTAAGCACGTGAACTGACCCGCTGCCGTTTGCAATGCCATATTCGCGAGATACAAGTTTAATGACAAGACACGAGGTATAAACGACAGTTTGGATCACTTTGGGACAGAGTTAAAATTGCTGTGGCCAGAAACTTTTAACTGCCGGATCTTAGCTAACATTAAATAAACCCGTGGACATCGCAACATCACACAAGACAGCGGCTCACGTGAAGTGACTGAACGCAGCAGGAGTGATCACTTCAATGAATCAAACCTATTCAAAAAACACATTTCACAATTGATAAGGTACAAAAACAATAGATAGATAGATAGATAGATAGATAGATAGATAGATACTTTATTAATCCCAATGGGAAATTCACAATATGAAACCGATTGTGGATTTCCGTACAGCCACTGAAACTTTGTGACGGCACGAGACTTCAGGTGACGTGTCTGCAAAAGAATCTCATTCAGGCAACTATTTTTACTGGCGGTGGCTCAGGGGAGAGAGTTTTTATTCCTCGCATCCCCGTTATACCCTCTGATCTCCAATTTCAATTCAAACGCCTCCAATTTACACTAAGGCTCTGCTTAGCAATGACAATTAATAAGTCTCCGTTGTTGAGTGTCTTTTAATACTGTGTAAGCATAGATATTAACACATGTGCAATTAAACGTGTGCATTTATGGGGTGATTTCTCAGGCTTAAAAGCTCGCCTTTTATTAAAAAGGTGAATGCAAACTGTTTTCATTCTGACGGGCACAAACCACGTTAGATTTCATGCTCAAGAGTAAGCTCAGCACACATCTTGGTCATATTAGAACCGGAAGGGCGAACTGACAACATGGTATACAAAGAGATCCTTAAGAAATAATTATTGATTCATTTTCCCTCAGTTTAAAAAGGTTTACTTTTCTTCTTAATAAAAATTTTAAAGCAGTACTAAGCCGCTGCCAAACGCGGGTATTTTGATATATATCAAAATATATCGCGTCATCACGCATCCAAAGTAAGCACGTGAACTGACCCGCTGCCATTTGCAATGCCATATTCGCGAGATACAAGTTTAATGAGAAGACGCCAGGTATAAACGACAGTTTGGATCACTTTGTGACAGAGTTAAAATTGCTGTAGCGAGAAACTTTTAACTGCCGGGTCTTATCTAACATTAAATAAACCCCTGGACATCGCAACATCACACAAGAGATCGGCTCACGTGAAGTCACTGAACGCAGCAGGAGTGATCACTTCCATGAATCAAACCTGTTCAAAAAACACATTACACAATTGATAAGGTACGACAACAATATGAAACCGATTGTGGATTTCCGTTCAGCCACTGAAACTTTGTGACGGCACTAGACTTCAGGTCACGTGTCTCCAAAAGAACCTCATTCAGGCAACTATTTTTACTGGCGGTGGCTCAAGGGAGAGAGTTTTTATTCCTCGCATCCCCGTTATACCCTCTAATCTCCCATTTCAATTCAAACACCTCCAATTTCCACTAAGGCTCTGCTTAGCAATGACAATTAATAAGTCTCAGGGACAGACCCCACAAAAGGTTGGCATTGATTTGAGGCAGGACTGCTTTTCACATGGCCAACTGTACGTTGCATGCTCAACAGTAAGCTCAGCACACAGCTTCGTCATATTACAACCAGAGGGGAGAACTGACAACGTACTATACAAATAGATCCATAACAAATAATTATTGATTCATTTTCCCTCAGTTTAAAAAGGTTTACTTTTCTTCTTAATAAAAATTTTAAAGCAGTACTTCGCCACTGCGAAGCGCGGGTATTTTCATATATATCAAAATATATCGCGTCATCACGCCTCCCATGTAAGCACGTGAACTGACCCACTGCCGTTTGCAATGCCATATTCGCGAGATACAAGTTTAATGACAAGACACAAGGTTTAAACGACAGTTTGGATCACTTTGTGACAGAGTTAAAATTGCTGTAGCGAGAAACTTTTAACTGCCGGGTCTTAGCTAACATTAAATAAACCCGTGGACATCGCAACATCACACAAGAGAGCGGCTCACGTGAAGTGACTGAACGCACCAGGAGTGATCACTTCCATGAATCAAACCTGTTCAAAAACACATTACCTAACTGCTAACGTGCTAAAACAATATGAAACCGATTGTGGATTTGCGTACAGCCACTGAAACTTTGTGACGGCACGAGACTTCTGGTCACGTGTCTGCAAAAGAACCTCATTCAGGCAACTATTTTTACTGGCGGTGGCTCAGGGGAGAGAGTTTTTTATTCCTCGCATCCCCGTTATACCCTCTGATCTCCCATTTCAATTCAAACGCCTCCAATTTCCACTAAGGCTCTGCTTCGCAATGACAATAAGTCTCAGGGACAGACCCTACAAAAGGTTGACATTATATATATATATATATATATATATATATATATATATATATATATATATAATATATATATATATATATTGCAGTTGGAGATCCAAATATGCAAACCGTATCACAGACCTTCTCTTCCATGTATATATATATGTCAATGTATGTATGTATATATGTATGTCTAGATATATGTATATATGTATATATATGTGTATATATGTGTAGATATGTATATATATATATTTGTATATATATGTAGATATGTATATATATATGTGTATATAATATATGTAGATATGTAAATATATATATATGTGTGTGTATGTATGTATGTGTGTATATATATATATATGTATGTGTATGTATTATGTATATGTATATATGTATGTGTGTATTATGTATGTGTATATATATATATGTATATGAGTGTATATCCATCCATCCATTTTCCAACCCGCTGAATCCGAACACAGGGGTCACAGGGGTCTGCTGGAGCCAATCCCAGCCAACACAGGGCACAAGGCAGGGAACCAATCCTGGGCAGGGTGCCAACCCAC